>NW_020526969.1:0-30822 GCF_003368295.1 Carassius auratus | reverse complement strand
ACGCAGGCGGAAGTCAGTAGCTTTATTGACGCACTGTGTTCCTAATAAATGTTGTTCAGTTGCATTGAAATGTTGTTCAGTTGCATTGACACTACTTTTTGTTTAAAGCGCAATTAAAAAAAAAAAAAAAAAGAGTCCAAACAATGACCCCTGCTACGGTAGTGTTGCAAGTGTTATGCGACTTCAGCTAATGATGGGTCCATCCGAAATTATTCCATCCAAAAGTTTTGGGTGGAGGCACAGGTCACAGAGGGAGTTCTGCTTCGACGTCAGCCCGAGCCAAAGGACATGCGCACTGCTCTCTCCAACTGCTTGGAAGGCAGCTATGCTCACCACTATACCACCAACGCAGTCAGCAGTCAGCAACTTGCGCCGTCACTAAGAAGGCTCGAAGTGCACGAGTCGCCGATAGGGCTAGAGGAGCAGATGAGATCTTTGTTTGGACCCGTCACTAAAGAGAGCCTTCAAGAATTTGCATCCCGTCACGTACAAGAAAGCGCTGCCTTCCCATCCGGCTAAATAAACACGAAGTGGTCAAACGCAGAGAGTGCCTATAATAACCAAAAGCCCAATCAAGGCAATCTCTTTCTCATGCCTCTATCTGAAAAGTTGGATAAAATCTTATATGAAAAAAAAGTCTTTTAAAGAAATCCCTTATTCCGAGGTCACCGTAGCCACCAGATCCAGTCTGTATCCGCTTCAGTCACCGGATCCAGTCCGTATCCAGAGAAGATGGTGGATCAACACCTAGAAAGGACCTCTATGGCCCAGAAACACAGCGGAGACCGTGACAACTAGATGAGCCGCAGATACAAATCCCTTGTAAAGACCACCTGGACAAGACCACAGGAAACAGATGATTCTTCTGCACAGTCTGACATTCCTGCAGCCTGGAGCTGATCTACTGGGTTTCGTCTGACAAGGGGAGAACTGTCTCCCCGACTGAGCCTGGTTTCTCACCGGGTTTTTTCTCCATCCTTTCACCGATCGAGTTTTGGTTTCTTCCCTCTGTCGCTTCTGGCAGGCGGAGCTGGGGACACTTCATGTACAGCGATATCGTTGACTTGATTGCAAATTATTGCACAGATACTATTTAAACTGAACTTAGCTGAATGATGTCATCAAAGAGTTCAATAACGAAATGCCTTTAACTGTCATTTTGCTTTTTGACGCACTGTGTTCCTAATTAATGTTGTTCAGTTGCATTGACGCAATACTTTCTGTTTGAAGTGCAATTTAAAAAAAATCAATAAAAGAATCGAACCCGGGTCAACTGCTTGGAAGGCAGCTATGCTCACCACTATACCACCAACGCAGGTGGAAGTCAGTAGCTTTATTGACGCACTGTGTTCCTAATAAATGTTGTTCAGTTGCATTGACACAATACTTTTTTTTTAAAGCGCAATTTAAAAAAAAAAAAAAAAAAAAAAAAAGAGTCCAAACAATGACCCCTGCTACCGGTAGTGTTGCAAGTGTTATGCGACTTCAGCTAATGATGGGTCCATCCGAAATTATTCCATCCAAAAGTTTTGGATAGAGGCACAGGTCACAGAGGGAGTTCTGCTTCGACGTCAGCCCGAGCCAAAGGATATGCTTTGGCCGGGAATCGAATCCGGGTCAACTGCTTGGAAGGCAGCTATGCTCACCACTATACCACCAACGCAGTCAGCAGTCAGCAACTTGCGCCGTCACTAAGAAGGCTCGAAGTGCACGAGTCGCCGATAGGGCTAGAGGAGCAGATGAGATCTTTGTTTGGACCCGTCACTAAAGAGAGCCTTCAAGAATTTGCATCCCGTCACGTACAAGAAAGCGCTGCCTTCCCATCCGGCTAAATAAACACGAAGTGGTCAAACGCAGAGAGTGCCTATAATAACCAAAAGCCCAATCAAGGCAATCTCTTTCTCATGCCTCTATCTGAAAAGTTGGATAAAATCTTATATGAAAAAAAAAGTCTTTTAAAGAAATCCCTTATTCCGAGGTCACCGTAGCCACCAGATCCAGTCTGTATCCGCTTCAGTCACCCGGATCCAGTCCGTATCCAGAGAAGATGGTGGATCAACACCTAGAAAGGACCTCTATGGCCCAGAAACACAGCGGAGACCGTGACAACTAGATGAGCCGCAGATACAAATCCCTTGTAAAGACCACCTGGACAAGACCACAGGAAACAGATGATTCTTCTGCACAGTCTGACATTCCTGCAGCCTGGAGCTGATCTACTGGTTTCGTCTGACAAGGGGAGAACTGTCTCCCCGACTGAGCCTGGTTTCTCACCGGGTTTTTTCTCCATCCTTTCACCGATCGAGTTTTGGTTTCTTCCCTCTGTCGCTTCTGGCAGGCGGAGCTGGGGACACTTCATGTACAGCGATATCGTTGACTTGATTGCAAATTATTGCACAGATACTATTTAAACTGAACTTAGCTGAATGATGTCATCAAAGAGTTCAATAACGAAATGCCTTTAACTGTCATTTTGCTTTTTGACGCACTGTGTTCCTAATTAATGTTGTTCAGTTGCATTGACGCAATACTTTCTGTTTAAAGCGCAATTTAAAAAAAAAAAAAAAAAAAAAAAAAGAGTCCAAACAATGACCCCTGCTACGGGTAGTGTTCCAAGTGTTATGCGACTTCAGCTAATGATGGGTCCATCAGAAATTTTACGGTGCTAGGGCTGGGTCTGCGTCAGAAGAAGCCATGCATTGTTTAGTTATGTCAGTGCAGTGCCGTCAGTTGGGGAGAAACGGCAGCATGCACGGCTCCTCGTTAGTATAGTGGACAGTATCTCCGCCTGTCACGCGGAAGACCGGGGTTCGATTCCCCGACGGGGAGAGCTGGTTCTTTTCGTCTTCCGAATGATCCATCCAAAATGTTTGGTTGGATTCGCAGGTCACAGAAGGAGTTCTGCTTCGACGTCAGCCCGAGCCAAAGGACATGCGTTGGCCGGGAATCGAACCCGGGTCAACTGCTTGGAAGGCAGCTATGCTCACCACTATACCAACAACGCAGGCGGAAGTCAGTAGCTTTATTGACGCACTGTGTTCCTAATAAATGTTGTTCAGTTGCATTGACACAATACTTTTTGTTTAAAGCGCAATTAAAAAAAAAAAAAAAAAAAAAAAAAAAGAGTCCAAACAATGACCCCTGCTACGGGTAGTGTTGCAAGTGTTATGCGACTTCAGCTAATGATGGGTCCATCCGAAATTATTCCATCCAAAAGTTTTGGGTGGAGGCACAGGTCACAGAGGGAGTTCTGCTTCGACGTCAGCCCGAGCCAAAGGACATGCGCACTGCTCTCTCCAACTGCTTGGAAGGCAGCTATGCTCACCACTATACCACCAACGCAGTCAGCAGTCAGCAACTTGCGCCGTCACTAAGAAGGCTCGAAGTGCACGAGTCGCCGATAGGGCTAGAGGAGCAGATGAGATCTTTGTTTGGACCCGTCACTAAAGAGAGCCTTCAAGAATTTGCATCCCGTCACGTACAAGAAAGCGCTGCCTTCCCATCCGGCTAAATAAACACGAAGTGGTCAAACGCAGAGAGTGCCTATAATAACCAAAAGCCCAATCAAGGCAATCTCTTTCTCATGCCTCTATCTGAAAAGTTGGATAAAATCTTATATGAAAAAAAAAGTCTTTTAAAGAAATCCCTTATTCCGAGGTCACCGTAGCCACCAGATCCAGTCTGTATCCGCTTCAGTCACCCGGATCCAGTCCGTATCCAGAGAAGATGGTGGATCAACACCTAGAAAGGACCTCTATGGCCCAGAAACACAGCGGAGACCGTGACAACTAGATGAGCCGCAGATACAAATCCCCTGTAAAGACCACCTGGACAAGACCACAGGAAACAGATGATTCTTCTGCACAGTCTGACATTCCTGCAGCCTGGAGCTGATCTACCTGTTTCGTCTGACAAGGGGAGAACTGTCTCCCCGATTGAGCCTGGTTTCTCACCGGGTTTTTTCTCCATCCTTTCACCGATCGAGTTTTGGTTTCTTGCCTCTGTCGCTTCTGGCAGGCGGAGCTGGGGACACTTCATGTACAGCGATATCGTTGACTTGATTGCAAATTATTGCACAGATACTATTTAAACTGAACTTAGCTGAATGATGTCATCAAAGAGTTCAATAACGAAATGCCTTTAACTGTCATTTTGCTTTTTGACGCACTGTGTTCCTAATAAATGTTGTTCAGTTGCATTGACACAATACTTTTTGTTTAAAGCGCAATTAAAAAAAAAAAAAAAAAAAAGAGTCCAAACAATGACCCCTGCTACGGGTAGTGTTGCAAGTGTTATGCGACTTCAGCTAATGATGGGTCCATCCGAAATTATTCCATCCAAAAGTTTTGGGTGGAGGCACAGGTCACAGAGGGAGTTCTGCTTCGACGTCAGCCCGAGCCAAAGGACATGCTTGCCGGAATCGATCCGGTCCAACTGCTTGGAAGGCAGCTATGCTCACCACTATACCACCAACGCAGTCAGCAGTCAGCAACTTGCGCCGTCACTAAGAAGGCTCGAAGTGCACGAGTCGCCGATAGGGCTAGAGGAGCAGATGAGATCTTTGTTTGGACCCGTCACTAAAGAGAGCCTTCAAGAATTTGCATCCCGTCACGTACAAGAAAGCGCTGCCTTCCCATCCGGCTAAATAAACACGAAGTGGTCAAACGCAGAGAGTGCCTATAATAACCAAAAGCCCAATCAAGGCAATCTCTTTCTCATGCCTCTATCTGAAAAGTTGGATAAAATCTTATATGAAAAAAAAGTCTTTTAAAGAAATCCCTTATTCCGAGGTCACCGTAGCCACCAGATCCAGTCTGTATCCGCTTCAGTCACCCGGATCCAGTCCGTATCCAGAGAAGATGGTGGATCAACACCTAGAAAGGACCTCTATGGCCCAGAAACACAGCGGAGACCGTGACAACTAGATGAGCCGCAGATACAAATCCCTTGTAAAGACCACCTGGACAAGACCACAGGAAACAGATGATTCTTCTGCACAGTCTGACATTCCTGCAGCCTGGAGCTGATCTACTGGTTTCGTCTGACAAGGGGAGAACTGTCTCCCCGACTGAGCCTGGTTTCTCACCGGGTTTTTTCTCCATCCTTTCACCGATCGAGTTTTGGTTTCTTCCCTCTGTCGCTTCTGGCAGGCGGAGCTGGGGACACTTCATGTACAGCGATATCGTTGACTTGATTGCAAATTATTGCACAGATACTATTTAAACTGAACTTAGCTGAATGATGTCATCAAAGAGTTCAATAACGAAATGCCTTTAACTGTCATTTTGCTTTTTGACGCACTGTGTTCCTAATTAATGTTGTTCAGTTGCATTGACGCAATACTTTCTGTTTGAAGCGCAATTTAAAAAAAATCAATAAAAGAATCGAACCCGGGTCAACTGCTTGGAAGGCAGCTATGCTCACCACTATACCACCAACGCAGGCGGAAGTCAGTAGCTTTATTGACGCACTGTGTTCCTAATAAATGTTGTTCAGTTGCATTGACACAATACTTTTTTTTTAAAGCGCAATTTAAAAAAAAAAAAAAAAAAAAAAAAGAGTCCAAACAATGACCCCTGCTACCGGTAGTGTTGCAAGTGTTATGCGACTTCAGCTAATGATGGGTCCATCCGAAATTATTCCATCCAAAAGTTTTGGGTGGAGGCACAGGTCACAGAGGGAGTTCTGCTTCGACGTCAGCCCGAGCCAAAGGATATGCTTTGGCCGGGAATCGAATCCGGGTCAACTGCTTGGAAGGCAGCTATGCTCACCACTATACCACCAACGCAGTCAGCAGTCAGCAACTTGCGCCGTCACTAAGAAGGCTCGAAGTGCACGAGTCGCCGATAGGGCTAGAGGAGCAGATGAGATCTTTGTTTGGACCCGTCACTAAAGAGAGCCTTCAAGAATTTGCATCCCGTCACGTACAAGAAAGCGCTGCCTTCCCATCCGGCTAAATAAACACGAAGTGGTCAAACGCAGAGAGTGCCTATAATAACCAAAAGCCCAATCAAGGCAATCTCTTTCTCATGCCTCTATCTGAAAAGTTGGATAAAATCTTATATGAAAAAAAAAGTCTTTTAAAGAAATCCCTTATTCCGAGGTCACCGTAGCCACCAGATCCAGTCTGTATCCGCTTCAGTCACCCGGATCCAGTCCGTATCCAGAGAAGATGGTGGATCAACACCTAGAAAGGACCTCTATGGCCCAGAAACACAGCGGAGACCGTGACAACTAGATGAGCCGCAGATACAAATCCCTTGTAAAGACCACCTGGACAAGACCACAGGAAACAGATGATTCTTCTGCACAGTCTGACATTCCTGCAGCCTGGAGCTGATCTACTGGTTTCGTCTGACAAGGGGAGAACTGTCTCCCCGACTGAGCCTGGTTTCTCACCGGGTTTTTTCTCCATCCTTTCACCGATCGAGTTTTGGTTTCTTCCCTCTGTCGCTTCTGGCAGGCGGAGCTGGGGACACTTCATGTACAGCGATATCGTTGACTTGATTGCAAATTATTGCACAGATACTATTTAAACTGAACTTAGCTGAATGATGTCATCAAAGAGTTCAATAACGAAATGCCTTTAACTGTCATTTTGCTTTTTGACGCACTGTGTTCCTAATTAATGTTGTTCAGTTGCATTGACGCAATACTTTCTGTTTGAAGCGCAATTTAAAAAAAATCAATAAAAGAATCGAACCCGGGTCAACTGCTTGGAAGGCAGCTATGCTCACCACTATACCACCAACGCAGGCGGAAGTCAGTAGCTTTATTGACGCACTGTGTTCCTAATAAATGTTGTTCAGTTGCATTGACACAATACTTTTTTTTTAAAGCGCAATTTAAAAAAAAAAAAAAAAAAAAAAAAGAGTCCAAACAATGACCCCTGCTACCGGTAGTGTTGCAAGTGTTATGCGACTTCAGCTAATGATGGGTCCATCCGAAATTATTCCATCCAAAAGTTTTGGGTGGAGGCACAGGTCACAGAGGGAGTTCTGCTTCGACGTCAGCCCGAGCCAAAGGATATGCTTTGGCCGGGAATCGAATCCGGGTCAACTGCTTGGAAGGCAGCTATGCTCACCACTATACCACCAACGCAGTCAGCAGTCAGCAACTTGCGCCGTCACTAAGAAGGCTCGAAGTGCACGAGTCGCCGATAGGGCTAGAGGAGCAGATGAGATCTTTGTTTGGACCCGTCACTAAAGAGAGCCTTCAAGAATTTGCATCCCGTCACGTACAAGAAAGCGCTGCCTTCCCATCCGGCTAAATAAACACGAAGTGGTCAAACGCAGAGAGTGCCTATAATAACCAAAAGCCCAATCAAGGCAATCTCTTTCTCATGCCTCTATCTGAAAAGTTGGATAAAATCTTATATGAAAAAAAAAGTCTTTTAAAGAAATCCCTTATTCCGAGGTCACCGTAGCCACCAGATCCAGTCTGTATCCGCTTCAGTCACCCGGATCCAGTCCGTATCCAGAGAAGATGGTGGATCAACACCTAGAAAGGACCTCTATGGCCCAGAAACACAGCGGAGACCGTGACAACTAGATGAGCCGCAGATACAAATCCCTTGTAAAGACCACCTGGACAAGACCACAGGAAACAGATGATTCTTCTGCACAGTCTGACATTCCTGCAGCCTGGAGCTGATCTACTGGTTTCGTCTGACAAGGGGAGAACTGTCTCCCCGACTGAGCCTGGTTTCTCACCGGGTTTTTTCTCCATCCTTTCACCGATCGAGTTTTGGTTTCTTCCCTCTGTCGCTTCTGGCAGGCGGAGCTGGGGACACTTCATGTACAGCGATATCGTTGACTTGATTGCAAATTATTGCACAGATACTATTTAAACTGAACTTAGCTGAATGATGTCATCAAAGAGTTCAATAACGAAATGCCTTTAACTGTCATTTTGCTTTTTGACGCACTGTGTTCCTAATAAATGTTGTTCAGTTGCATTGACACAATACTTTTTGTTTAAAGCGCAATTAAAAAAAAAAAAAAAAAAAAAGAGTCCAAACAATGACCCCTGCTACGGGTAGTGTTGCAAGTGTTATGCGACTTCAGCTAACGATGGGTCCATCCGAAATTATTCCATCCAAAAGTTTTGGGTGGAGGCACAGGTCACAGAGGGAGTTCTGCTTCGACGTCAGCCCGAGCCAAAGGATATGCTTTGGCCGGGAATCGAATCCGGGTCAACTGCTTGGAAGGCAGCTATGCTCACCACTATACCACCAACGCAGTCAGCAGTCAGCAACTTGCGCCGTCACTAAGAAGGCTCGAAGTGCACGAGTCGCCGATAGGGCTAGAGGAGCAGATGAGATCTTTGTTTGGACCCGTCACTAAAGAGAGCCTTCAAGAATTTGCATCCCGTCACGTACAAGAAAGCGCTGCCTTCCCATCCGGCTAAATAAACACGAAGTGGTCAAACGCAGAGAGTGCCTATAATAACCAAAAGCCCAATCAAGGCAATCTCTTTCTCATGCCTCTATCTGAAAAGTTGGATAAAATCTTATATGAAAAAAAAAGTCTTTTAAAGAAATCCCTTATTCCGAGGTCACCGTAGCCACCAGATCCAGTCTGTATCCGCTTCAGTCACCCGGATCCAGTCCGTATCCAGAGAAGATGGTGGATCAACACCTAGAAAGGACCTCTATGGCCCAGAAACACAGCGGAGACCGTGACAACTAGATGAGCCGCAGATACAAATCCCTTGTAAAGACCACCTGGACAAGACCACAGGAAACAGATGATTCTTCTGCACAGTCTGACATTCCTGCAGCCTGGACCTGATCTACTGGTTTCGTCTGACAAGGGGAGAACTGTCTCCCCGACTGAGCCTGGTTTCTCACCGGGTTTTTTCTCCATCCTTTCACCGATCGAGTTTTGGTTTCTTCCCTCTGTCGCTTCTGGCAGGCGGAGCTGGGGACACTTCATGTACAGCGATATCGTTGACTTGATTGCAAATTATTGCACAGATACTATTTAAACTGAACTTAGCTGAATGATGTCATCAAAGAGTTCAATAACGAAATGCCTTTAACTGTCATTTTGCTTTTTGACGCACTGTGTTCCTAATTAATGTTGTTCAGTTGCATTGACGCAATACTTTCTGTTTGAAGCGCAATTTAAAAAAAATCAATAAAAGAATCGAACCCGGGTCAACTGCTTGGAAGGCAGCTATGCTCACCACTATACCACCAACGCAGGCGGAAGTCAGTAGCTTTATTGACGCACTGTGTTCCTAATAAATGTTGTTCAGTTGCATTGACACAATACTTTTTTTTTAAAGCGCAATTTAAAAAAAAAAAAAAAAAAAAAAAAGAGTCCAAACAATGACCCCTGCTACCGGTAGTGTTGCAAGTGTTATGCGACTTCAGCTAATGATGGGTCCATCCGAAATTATTCCATCCAAAAGTTTTGGGTGGAGGCACAGGTCACAGAGGGAGTTCTGCTTCGACGTCAGCCCGAGCCAAAGGATATGCTTTGGCCGGGAATCGAATCCGGGTCAACTGCTTGGAAGGCAGCTATGCTCACCACTATACCACCAACGCAGTCAGCAGTCAGCAACTTGCGCCGTCACTAAGAAGGCTCGAAGTGCACGAGTCGCCGATAGGGCTAGAGGAGCAGATGAGATCTTTGTTTGGACCCGTCACTAAAGAGAGCCTTCAAGAATTTGCATCCCGTCACGTACAAGAAAGCGCTGCCTTCCCATCCGGCTAAATAAACACGAAGTGGTCAAACGCAGAGAGTGCCTATAATAACCAAAAGCCCAATCAAGGCAATCTCTTTCTCATGCCTCTATCTGAAAAGTTGGATAAAATCTTATATGAAAAAAAAAGTCTTTTAAAGAAATCCCTTATTCCGAGGTCACCGTAGCCACCAGATCCAGTCTGTATCCGCTTCAGTCACCCGGATCCAGTCCGTATCCAGAGAAGATGGTGGATCAACACCTAGAAAGGACCTCTATGGCCCAGAAACACAGCGGAGACCGTGACAACTAGATGAGCCGCAGATACAAATCCCTTGTAAAGACCACCTGGACAAGACCACAGGAAACAGATGATTCTTCTGCACAGTCTGACATTCCTGCAGCCTGGACCTGATCTACTGGTTTCGTCTGACAAGGGGAGAACTGTCTCCCCGACTGAGCCTGGTTTCTCACCGGGTTTTTTCTCCATCCTTTCACCGATCGAGTTTTGGTTTCTTCCCTCTGTCGCTTCTGGCAGGCGGAGCTGGGGACACTTCATGTACAGCGATATCGTTGACTTGATTGCAAATTATTGCACAGATACTATTTAAACTGAACTTAGCTGAATGATGTCATCAAAGAGTTCAATAACGAAATGCCTTTAACTGTCATTTTGCTTTTTGACGCACTGTGTTCCTAATTAATGTTGTTCAGTTGCATTGACGCAATACTTTCTGTTTGAAGCGCAATTTAAAAAAAATCAATAAAAGAATCGAACCCGGGTCAACTGCTTGGAAGGCAGCTATGCTCACCACTATACCACCAACGCAGGCGGAAGTCAGTAGCTTTATTGACGCACTGTGTTCCTAATAAATGTTGTTCAGTTGCATTGACACAATACTTTTTTTTTAAAGCGCAATTTAAAAAAAAAAAAAAAAAAAAAAAAAAAAGAGTCCAAACAATGACCCCTGCTACGGGTAGTGTTGCAAGTGTTATGCGACTTCAGCTAATGATGGGTCCATCCGAAATTATTCCATCCAAAAGTTTTGGGTGGAGGCACAGGTCACAGAGGGAGTTCTGCTTCGACGTCAGCCCGAGCCAAAGGATATGCTTTGGCCGGGAATCGAATCCGGGTCAACTGCTTGGAAGGCAGCTATGCTCACCACTATACCACCAACGCAGTCAGCAGTCAGCAACTTGCGCCGTCACTAAGAAGGCTCGAAGTGCACGAGTCGCCGATAGGGCTAGAGGAGCAGATGAGATCTTTGTTTGGACCCGTCACTAAAGAGAGCCTTCAAGAATTTGCATCCCGTCACGTACAAGAAAGCGCTGCCTTCCCATCCGGCTAAATAAACACGAAGTGGTCAAACGCAGAGAGTGCCTATAATAACCAAAAGCCCAATCAAGGCAATCTCTTTCTCATGCCTCTATCTGAAAAGTTGGATAAAATCTTATATGAAAAAAAAAGTCTTTTAAAGAAATCCCTTATTCCGAGGTCACCGTAGCCACCAGATCCAGTCTGTATCCGCTTCAGTCACCCGGATCCAGTCCGTATCCAGAGAAGATGGTGGATCAACACCTAGAAAGGACCTCTATGGCCCAGAAACACAGCGGAGACCGTGACAACTAGATGAGCCGCAGATACAAATCCCTTGTAAAGACCACCTGGACAAGACCACAGGAAACAGATGATTCTTCTGCACAGTCTGACATTCCTGCAGCCTGGAGCTGATCTACTGGTTTCGTCTGACAAGGGGAGAACTGTCTCCCCGATTGAGCCTGGTTTCTCACCGGGTTTTTTCTCCATCCTTTCACCGATCGAGTTTTGGTTTCTTCCCTCTGTCGCTTCTGGCAGGCGGAGCTGGGGACACTTCATGTACAGCGATATCGTTGACCTTGATTGCAAATTATTGCACAGATACTATTTAACTGAACTTAGCTGAATGATGTCATCAAAGAGTTCAATAACGAAATGCCTTTAACTGTCATTTTGCTTTTTGACGCACTGTGTTCCTAATTAAATGTTGTTCAGTTGCATTGACACAATACTTTTTGTTTAAAGCGCAATTAAAAAAAAAAAAAAAAAAAGAGCTCCAAACAATGACCCCTGCTACGGGTAGTGTTGCAAGTGTTATGCGACTTCAGCTAATGATGGGTCCATCTGAAATTATTCCATCCAAAAGTTTTGGGTGGAGGCACAGGTCACAGAGGGAGTTCTGCTTCGACGTCAGCCCGAGCCAAAGATATGCTTTGGCCGGGAATCGAATCCGGGTCAACTGCTTGGAAGGCAGCTTATGCTCACCACTATACCACCAACGCAGTCAGCAGTCAGCAACTTGCGCCGTCACTAAGAAGGCTCGAAGTGCACGAGTCGCCGATAGGGCTAGAGGAGCAGATGAGATCTTTGTTTGGACCCGTCACTAAAGAGAGCCTTCAAGAATTTGCATCCCGTCACGTACAAGAAAGCGCTGCCTTCCCATCCGGCTAAATAAACACGAAGTGGTCAAACGCAGAGAGTGCCTATAATAACCAAAAGCCCAATCAAGGCAATCTCTTTCTCATGCCTCTATCTGAAAAGTTGGATAAAATCTTATATGAAAAAAAAAGTCTTTTAAAGAAATCCCTTATTCCGAGGTCACCGTAGCCACCAGATCCAGTCTGTATCCGCTTCAGTCACCCGGATCCAGTCCGTATCCAGAGAAGATGGTGGATCAACACCTAGAAAGGACCTCTATGGCCCAGAAACACAGCGGAGACCGTGACAACTAGATGAGCCGCAGATACAAATCCCTTGTAAAGACCACCTGGACAAGACCACAGGAAACAGATGATTCTTCTGCACAGTCTGACATTCCTGCAGCCTGGACCTGATCTACTGGTTTCGTCTGACAAGGGGAGAACTGTCTCCCCGACTGAGCCTGGTTTCTCACCGGGTTTTTTTCTCCATCCTTTCACCGATCGAGTTTTGGTTTCTCTCCCTCTGTCGCTTCTGGCAGGCGGAGCTGGGGACACTTCATGTACAGCGATATCGTTGACTTGATTGCAATTATATGCACAGATACTATTTAAACTGAACTTAGCTGAATGATGTCATCAAAGAGTTCAATAACGAAATGCCTTTAACTGTCATTTTGCTTTTTGACGCACTGTGTTCCTAATTAATGTTGTTCAGTTGCATTGACGCAATACTTTCTGTTTGAAGCGCAATTTAAAAAAAAATCAATAAAAGAATCGAACCCGGGTCAACTGCTTGGAAGGCAGCTATGCTCACCACTATACCACCAACGCAGGCGGAAGTCAGTAGCTTATTGAGTTCTCCCTCGTCAGGCTTCTGGCAAGGGCGGAGCTTGGGGACACCTTCAATGTTACAGCGATATCGTGGACTTGATTGCAAATTATTGCACAGATACTATTTTAAACTGAACTTAGCTGAATGATGTCATCAAAGAGTTCAATAACGAAATGCCTTTAACTGTCATTTTGCTTTTTGACGCACTGGTTTCCTAATATTAATGTTGTTCAGTTGCATTGACGCAATACTTTCTGTTTGAAGCGCAATTTAAAAAAATCAATAAAAGAATCGAACCCGGGTCAACTGCTTGGAAGGCAGCTATGCTCACCACTATACCACCAACGCAGGCGGAAGTCAGTAGCTTTATTGACGCACTGTGTTCCTAATAAATGTTGTTCAGTTGCATTGACACAATACTTTTTTTTTAAAGCGCAATTAAAAAAAAAAAAAAAAAAAAAAAAAGAGTCCAAACAATGACCCCTGCTACCGGTAGTGTTGCAAGTGTTATGCGACTTCAGCTAATGATGGGTCCATCCGAAATTATTCCATCCAAAAGTTTTGGGTGGAGGCACAGGTCACAGAGGGAGTTCTGCTTCGACGTCAGCCCGAGCCAAAGGATATGCTTTGGCCGGGAATCGAATCCGGGTCAACTGCTTGGAAGGCAGCTATGCTCACCACTATACACCAACGCAGTCAGCAGTCAGCAACTTGCGCCGTCACTAAGAAGGCTCGAAGTGCACGAGTCGCCGATAGGGCTAGAGGAGCAGATGAGATCTTTGTTTGGACCCGTCACTAAAGAGAGCCTTCAAGAATTTGCATCCCGTCACGTACAAGAAAGCGCTGCCTTCCCATCCGGCTAAATAAACACGAAGTGGTCAAACGCAGAGAGTGCCTATAATAACCAAAAGCCCAATCAAGGCAATCTCTTTCTCATGCCTCTATCTGAAAAGTTGGATAAAATCTTATATGAAAAAAAAAGTCTTTTAAAGAAATCCCTTATTCCGAGGTCACCGTAGCCACCAGATCCAGTCTGTATCCGCTTCAGTCACCCGGATCCAGTCCGTATCCAGAGAAGATGGTGGATCAACACCTAGAAAGGACCTCTATGGCCCAGAAACACAGCGGAGACCGTGACAACTAGATGAGCCGCAGATACAAATCCCTTGTAAAGACCACCTGGACAAGACCACAGGAAACAGATGATTCTTCTGCACAGTCTGACATTCCTGCAGCCTGGAGCTGATCTACTGGTTTCGTCTGACAAGGGGAGAACTGTCTCCCCGACTGAGCCTGGTTTCTCACCGGGTTTTTTCTCCATCCTTTCACCGATCGAGTTTTGGTTTCTTCCCTCTGTCGCTTCTGGCAGGCGGAGCTGGGGACACTTCATGTACAGCGATATCGTTGACTTGATTGCAAATTATTGCACAGATACTATTTAAACTGAACTTAGCTGAATGATGTCATCAAAGAGTTCAATAACGAAATGCCTTTAACTGTCATTTTGCTTTTTGACGCACTGTGTTCCTAATTAATGTTGTTCAGTTGCATTGACGCAATACTTTCTGTTTAAAGCGCAATTTAAAAAAAAAAAAAAAAAAAAAAAAGAGTCCAAACAATGACCCCTGCTACGGGTAGTGTTCCAAGTGTTATGCGACTTCAGCTAATGATGGGTCCATCAGAAATTTTACGGTGCTAGGGCTGGGTCTGCGTCAGAAGAAGCCATGCATTGTTTAGTTATGTCAGTGCAGTGCCGTCAGTTGGGGGAGAAACGGCAGCATGCACGGCTCCTCGTTAGTATAGTGGACAGTATCTCCGCCTGTCACGCGGAAGACCGGGGTTCGATTCCCCGACGGGGAGAGCTGGTTCTTTTCGTCTTCCGAATGATCCATCCAAAATGTTTGGTTGGATTCGCAGGTCACAGAAGGAGTTCTGCTTCGACGTCAGCCCGAGCCAAAGGACATGCGTTGGCTGGGAATCGAACCCGGGTCAACTGCTTGGAAGGCAGCTATGCTCACCACTATACCAACAACGCAGGCGGAAGTCAGTAGCTTTATTGACGCACTGTGTTCCTAATAAATGTTGTTCAGTTGCATTGACACAATACTTTTTGTTTAAAGCGCAATTAAAAAAAAAAAAAAAAAAAAAAAAAAAAAAGAGTCCAAACAATGACCCCTGCTACGGGTAGTGTTGCAAGTGTTATGCGACTTCAGCTAATGATTGGTCCATCCGAAATTATTCCATCCAAAAGTTTTGGGTGGAGGCACAGGTCACAGAGGGAGTTCTGCTTCGACGTCAGCCCGAGCCAAAGGACATGCGCACTGCTCTCTCCAACTGCTTGGAAGGCAGCTATGCTCACCACTATACCACCAACGCAGTCAGCAGTCAGCAACTTGCGCCGTCACTAAGAAGGCTCGAAGTGCACGAGTCGCCGATAGGGCTAGAGGAGCAGATGAGATCTTTGTTTGGACCCGTCACTAAAGAGAGCCTTCAAGAATTTGCATCCCGTCACGTACAAGAAAGCGCTGCCTTCCCATCCGGCTAAATAAACACGAAGTGGTCAAACGCAGAGAGTGCCTATAATAACCAAAAGCCCAATCAAGGCAATCTCTTTCTCATGCCTCTATCTGAAAAGTTGGATAAAATCTTATATGAAAAAAAAAGTCTTTTAAAGAAATCCCTTATTCCGAGGTCACCGTAGCCACCAGATCCAGTCTGTATCCGCTTCAGTCACCCGGATCCAGTCCGTATCCAGAGAAGATGGTGGATCAACACCTAGAAAGGACCTCTATGGCCCAGAAACACAGCGGAGACCGTGACAACTAGATGAGCCGCAGATACAAATCCCTTGTAAAGACCACCTGGACAAGACCACAGGAAACAGATGATTCTTCTGCACAGTCTGACATTCCTGCAGCCTGGAGCTGATCTACTGGTTTCGTCTGACAAGGGGAGAACTGTCTCCCCGACTGAGCCTGGTTTCTCACCGGGTTTTTTCTCCATCCTTTCACCGATCGAGTTTTGGTTTCTTCCCTCTGTCGCTTCTGGCAGGCGGAGCTGGGGACACTTCATGTACAGCGATATCGTTGACTTGATTGCAAATTATTGCACAGATACTATTTAAACTGAACTTAGCTGAATGATGTCATCAAAGAGTTCAATAACGAAATGCCTTTAACTGTCATTTTGCTTTTTGACGCACTGTGTTCCTAATTAATGTTGTTCAGTTGCATTGACGCAATACTTTCTGTTTAAAGCGCAATTTAAAAAAAAAAAAAAAAAAAAAAAAGAGTCCAAACAATGACCCCTGCTACGGGTAGTGTTCCAAGTGTTATGCGACTTCAGCTAATGATGGGTCCATCAGAAATTTTACGGTGCTAGGGCTGGGTCTGCGTCAGAAGAAGCCATGCATTGTTTAGTTATGTCAGTGCAGTGCCGTCAGTTGGGGGAGAAACGGCAGCATGCACGGCTCCTCGTTAGTATAGTGGACAGTATCTCCGCCTGTCACGCGGAAGACCGGGGTTCGATTCCCCGACGGGGAGAGCTGGTTCTTTTCGTCTTCCGAATGATCCATCCAAAATGTTTGGTTGGATTCGCAGGTCACAGAAGGAGTTCTGCTTCGACGTCAGCCCGAGCCAAAGGACATGCGTTGGCTGGGAATCGAACCCGGGTCAACTGCTTGGAAGGCAGCTATGCTCACCACTATACCAACAACGCAGGCGGAAGTCAGTAGCTTTATTGACGCACTGTGTTCCTAATAAATGTTGTTCAGTTGCATTGACACAATACTTTTGTTTAAAGCGCAATTAAAAAAAAAAAAAAAAAAAAAAAAAAGAGTCCAAACAATGACCCCTGCTACGGGTAGTGTTGCAAGTGTTATGCGACTTCAGCTAATGATGGGTCCATCCGAAATTATTCCATCCAAAAGTTTTGGGTGGAGGCACAGGTCACAGAGGGAGTTCTGCTTCGACGTCAGCCCGAGCCAAAGGACATGCGCACTGCTCTCTCCAACTGCTTGGAAGGCAGCTATGCTCACCACTATACCACCAACGCAGTCAGCAGTCAGCAACTTGCGCCGTCACTAAGAAGGCTCGAAGTGCACGAGTCGCCGATAGGGCTAGAGGAGCAGATGAGATCTTTGTTTGGACCCGTCACTAAAGAGAGCCTTCAAGAATTTGCATCCCGTCACGTACAAGAAAGCGCTGCCTTCCCATCCGGCTAAATAAACACGAAGTGGTCAAACGCAGAGAGTGCCTATAATAACCAAAAGCCCAATCAAGGCAATCTCTTTCTCATGCCTCTATCTGAAAAGTTGGATAAAATCTTATATGAAAAAAAAGTCTTTTAAAGAAATCCCTTATTCCGAGGTCACCGTAGCCACCAGATCCAGTCTGTATCCGCTTCAGTCACCCGGATCCAGTCCGTATCCAGAGAAGATGGTGGATCAACACCTAGAAAGGACCTCTATGGCCCAGAAACACAGCGGAGACCGTGACAACTAGATGAGCCGCAGATACAAATCCCCTGTAAAGACCACCTGGACAAGACCACAGGAAACAGATGATTCTTCTGCACAGTCTGACATTCCTGCAGCCTGGAGCTGATCTACCTGTTTCGTCTGACAAGGGGAGAACTGTCTCCCCGATTGAGCCTGGTTTCTCACCGGGTTTTTTCTCCATCCTTTCACCGATCGAGTTTTGGTTTCTTGCCTCTGTCGCTTCTGGCAGGCGGAGCTGGGGACACTTCATGTACAGCGATATCGTTGACTTGATTGCAAATTATTGCACAGATACTATTTAAACTGAACTTAGCTGAATGATGTCATCAAAGAGTTCAATAACGAAATGCCTTTAACTGTCATTTTGCTTTTTGACGCACTGTGTTCCTAATAAATGTTGTTCAGTTGCATTGACACAATACTTTTTGTTTAAAGCGCAATTAAAAAAAAAAAAAAAAAAAAAAGAGTCCAAACAATGACCCCTGCTACGGGTAGTGTTGCAAGTGTTATGCGACTTCAGCTAATGATGGGTCCATCCGAAATTATTCCATCCAAAAGTTTTGGGTGGAGGCACAGGTCACAGAGGGAGTTCTGCTTCGACGTCAGCCCGAGCCAAAGGATATGCTTTGGCCGGGAATCGAATCCGGGTCAACTGCTTGGAAGGCAGCTATGCTCACCACTATACCACCAACGCAGTCAGCAGTCAGCAACTTGCGCCGTCACTAAGAAGGCTCGAAGTGCACGAGTCGCCGATAGGGCTAGAGGAGCAGATGAGATCTTTGTTTGGACCCGTCACTAAGAGAGCCTTCAAGAATTGCATCCCGTCACGTACAAGAAAGCGCTGCCTTTCCATCCGGCTAAATAAACACGAAGTGGTCAAACGCAGAGAGTGCCTATAATAACCAAAAGCCCAATCAAGGCAATCTCTTTCTCATGCCTCTATCTGAAAAGTTGGATAAAATCTTATATGAAAAAAAAAGTCTTTTAAAGAAATCCCTTATTCCGAGGTCACGTAGCCACCAGATCCAGTCTGTATCCGCTTCAGTCACCCGGATCCAGTCCGTATCCAGAGAAGATGTTGGATCAACACCTAGAAAGGACCTCTATGGCCCAGAAACCACACTAGACCCCAACGCAGGCGGAAGTCAGTAGCTTTATTGACGCACTGTGTTCCTAATAAATGTTGTTCAGTTGCATTGACACAATACTTTTGTTTAAAGCGCAATTAAAAAAAAAAAAAAAAGAGTCCAAACAATGACCCCTGCTACGGGTAGTGTTGCAAGTGTTATGCGACTTCAGCTAATGATGGGTCCATCCGAAATTATTCCATCCAAAAGTTTTGGGTGGAGGCACAGGTCACAGAGGGAGTTCTGCTTCGACGTCAGCCCGAGCCAAAGGACATTGCGGCACTCGCTCTCGGTCCAACTGCTTGGAAGGCAGCTATGCTCACCACTATACCACCAACGCAGTCAGCAGTCAGCAACTTGCGCCGTCACTAAGAAGGCTCGAAGTGCACGAGTCGCCGATAGGGCTAGAGGAGCAGATGAGATCTTTGTTTGGACCCGTCACTAAAGAGAGCCTTCAAGAATTTGCATCCCGTCACGTACAAGAAAGCGCTGCCTTCCCATCCGGCTAAATAAACACGAAGTGGTCAAACGCAGAGAGTGCCTATAATAACCAAAAGCCCAATCAAGGCAATCTCTTTCTCATGCCTCTATCTGAAAAGTTGGATAAAATCTTATATGAAAAAAAAAGTCTTTTAAAGAAATCCCTTATTCCGAGGTCACCGTAGCCACCAGATCCAGTCTGTATCCGCTTCAGTCACCCGGATCCAGTCCGTATCCAGAGAAGATGGTGGATCAACACCTAGAAAGGACCTCTATGGCCCAGAAACACAGCGGAGACCGTGACAACTAGATGAGCCGCAGATACAAATCCCTTGTAAAGACCACCTGGACAAGACCACAGGAAACAGATGATTCTTCTGCACAGTCTGACATTCCTGCAGCCTGGACCTGATCTACTGGTTTCGTCTGACAAGGGGAGAACTGTCTCCCCGACTGAGCCTGGTTTCTCACCGGGTTTTTTCTCCATCCTTTCACCGATCGAGTTTTGGTTTCTTCCCTCTGTCGCTTCTGGCAGGCGGAGCTGGGGACACTTCATGTACAGCGATATCGTTGACTTGATTGCAAATTATTGCACAGATACTATTTAAACTGAACTTAGCTGAATGATGTCATCAAAGAGTTCAATAACGAAATGCCTTTAACTGTCATTTTGCTTTTTGACGCACTGTGTTCCTAATTAATGTTGTTCAGTTGCATTGACGCAATACTTTCTGTTTGAAGCGCAATTTAAAAAAAATCAATAAAAGAATCGAACCCGGGTCAACTGCTTGGAAGGCAGCTATGCTCACCACTATACCACCAACGCAGGCGGAAGTCAGTAGCTTTATTGACGCACTGTGTTCCTAATAAATGTTGTTCAGTTGCATTGACACAATACTTTTTTTTTAAAGCGCAATTTAAAAAAAAAAAAAAAAAAAAAAAAAGAGTCCAAACAATGACCCCTGCTACCGGTAGTGTTGCAAGTGTTATGCGACTTCAGCTAATGATGGGTCCATCCGAAATTATTCCATCCAAAAGTTTTGGGTGGAGGCACAGGTCACAGAGGGAGTTCTGCTTCGACGTCAGCCCGAGCCAAAGGATATGCTTTGGCCGGGAATCGAATCCGGGTCAACTGCTTGGAAGGCAGCTATGCTCACCACTATACCACCAACGCAGTCAGCAGTCAGCAACTTGCGCCGTCACTAAGAAGGCTCGAAGTGCACGAGTCGCCGATAGGGCTAGAGGAGCAGATGAGATCTTTGTTTGGACCCGTCACTAAAGAGAGCCTTCAAGAATTTGCATCCCGTCACGTACAAGAAAGCGCTGCCTTCCCATCCGGCTAAATAAACACGAAGTGGTCAAACGCAGAGAGTGCCTATAATAACCAAAAGCCCAATCAAGGCAATCTCTTTCTCATGCCTCTATCTGAAAAGTTGGATAAAATCTTATATGAAAAAAAAAGTCTTTTAAAGAAATCCCTTATTCCGAGGTCACCGTAGCCACCAGATCCAGTCTGTATCCGCTTCAGTCACCCGGATCCAGTCCGTATCCAGAGAAGATGGTGGATCAACACCTAGAAAGGACCTCTATGGCCCAGAAACACAGCGGAGACCGTGACAACTAGATGAGCCGCAGATACAAATCCCTTGTAAAGACCACCTGGACAAGACCACAGGAAACAGATGATTCTTCTGCACAGTCTGACATTCCTGCAGCCTGGACCTGATCTACTGGTTTCGTCTGACAAGGGGAGAACTGTCTCCCCGACTGAGCCTGGTTTCTCACCGGGTTTTTTCTCCATCCTTTCACTGATCGAGTTTTGGTTTCTTCCCTCTGTCGCTTCTGGCAGGCGGAGCTGGGGACACTTCATGTACAGCGATATCGTTGACTTGATTGCAAATTATTGCACAGATACTATTTAAACTGAACTTAGCTGAATGATGTCATCAAAGAGTTCAATAACGAAATGCCTTTAACTGTCATTTTGCTTTTTGACGCACTGTGTTCCTAATTAATGTTGTTCAGTTGCATTGACGCAATACTTTCTGTTTGAAGCGCAATTTAAAAAAAATCAATAAAAGAATCGAACCCGGGTCAACTGCTTGGAAGGCAGCTATGCTCACCACTATACCACCAACGCAGGTGGAAGTCAGTAGCTTTATTGACGCACTGTGTTCCTAATAAATGTTGTTCAGTTGCATTGACACAATACTTTTTTTTTAAAGCGCAATTTAAAAAAAAAAAAAAAAAAAAAAAAGAGTCCAAACAATGACCCCTGCTACCGGTAGTGTTGCAAGTGTTATGCGACTTCAGCTAATGATGGGTCCATCCGAAATTATTCCATCCAAAAGTTTTGGGTGGAGGCACAGGTCACAGAGGGAGTTCTGCTTCGACGTCAGCCCGAGCCAAAGGATATGCTTTGGCCGGGAATCGAATCCGGGTCAACTGCTTGGAAGGCAGCTATGCTCACCACTATACCACCAACGCAGTCAGCAGTCAGCAACTTGCGCCGTCACTAAGAAGGCTCGAAGTGCACGAGTCGCCGATAGGGCTAGAGGAGCAGATGAGATCTTTGTTTGGACCCGTCACTAAAGAGAGCCTTCAAGAATTTGCATCCCGTCACGTACAAGAAAGCGCTGCCTTCCCATCCGGCTAAATAAACACGAAGTGGTCAAACGCAGAGAGTGCCTATAATAACCAAAAGCCCAATCAAGGCAATCTCTTTCTCATGCCTCTATCTGAAAAGTTGGATAAAATCTTATATGAAAAAAAAAGTCTTTTAAAGAAATCCCTTATTCCGAGGTCACCGTAGCCACCAGATCCAGTCTGTATCCGCTTCAGTCACCCGGATCCAGTCCGTATCCAGAGAAGATGGTGGATCAACACCTAGAAAGGACCTCTATGGCCCAGAAACACAGCGGAGACCGTGACAACTAGATGAGCCGCAGATACAAATCCCTTGTAAAGACCACCTGGACAAGACCACAGGAAACAGATGATTCTTCTGCACAGTCTGACATTCCTGCAGCCTGGAGCTGATCTACTGGTTTCGTCTGACAAGGGGAGAACTGTCTCCCCGACTGAGCCTGGTTTCTCACCGGGTTTTTTCTCCATCCTTTCACCGATCGAGTTTTGGTTTCTTCCCTCTGTCGCTTCTGGCAGGCGGAGCTGGGGACACTTCATGTACAGCGATATCGTTGACTTGATTGCAAATTATTGCACAGATACTATTTAAACTGAACTTAGCTGAATGATGTCATCAAAGAGTTCAATAACGAAATGCCTTTAACTGTCATTTTGCTTTTTGACGCACTGTGTTCCTAATTAATGTTGTTCAGTTGCATTGACGCAATACTTTCTGTTTAAAGCGCAATTTAAAAAAAAAAAAAAAAAAAAAAAAGAGTCCAAACAATGACCCCTGCTACGGGTAGTGTTCCAAGTGTTATGCGACTTCAGCTAATGATGGGTCCATCAGAAATTTTACGGTGCTAGGGCTGGGTCTGCGTCAGAAGAAGCCATGCATTGTTTAGTTATGTCAGTGCAGTGCCGTCAGTTGGGGGAGAAACGGCAGCATGCACGGCTCCTCGTTAGTATAGTGGACAGTATCTCCGCCTGTCACGCGGAAGACCGGGGTTCGATTCCCCGACGGGGAGAGCTGGTTCTTTTCGTCTTCCGAATGATCCATCCAAAATGTTTGGTTGGATTCGCAGGTCACAGAAGGAGTTCTGCTTCGACGTCAGCCCGAGCCAAAGGACATGCGTTGGCTGGGAATCGAACCCGGGTCAACTGCTTGGAAGGCAGCTATGCTCACCACTATACCAACAACGCAGGCGGAAGTCAGTAGCTTTATTGACGCACTGTGTTCCTAATAAATGTTGTTCAGTTGCATTGACACAATACTTTTTGTTTAAAGCGCAATTAAAAAAAAAAAAAAAAAAAAAAAAAAAAGAGTCCAAACAATGACCCCTGCTACGGGTAGTGTTGCAAGTGTTATGCGACTTCAGCTAATGATTGGTCCATCCGAAATTATTCCATCCAAAAGTTTTGGGTGGAGGCACAGGTCACAGAGGGAGTTCTGCTTCGACGTCAGCCCGAGCCAAAGGACATGCGCACTGCTCTCTCCAACTGCTTGGAAGGCAGCTATGCTCACCACTATACCACCAACGCAGTCAGCAGTCAGCAACTTGCGCCGTCACTAAGAAGGCTCGAAGTGCACGAGTCGCCGATAGGGCTAGAGGAGCAGATGAGATCTTTGTTTGGACCCGTCACTAAAGAGAGCCTTCAAGAATTTGCATCCCGTCACGTACAAGAAAGCGCTGCCTTCCCATCCGGCTAAATAAACACGAAGTGGTCAAACGCAGAGAGTGCCTATAATAACCAAAAGCCCAATCAAGGCAATCTCTTTCTCATGCCTCTATCTGAAAAGTTGGATAAAATCTTATATGAAAAAAAAAGTCTTTTAAAGAAATCCCTTATTCCGAGGTCACCGTAGCCACCAGATCCAGTCTGTATCCGCTTCAGTCACCCGGATCCAGTCCGTATCCAGAGAAGATGGTGGATCAACACCTAGAAAGGACCTCTATGGCCCAGAAACACAGCGGAGACCGTGACAACTAGATGAGCCGCAGATACAAATCCCCTGTAAAGACCACCTGGACAAGACCACAGGAAACAGATGATTCTTCTGCACAGTCTGACATTCCTGCAGCCTGGAGCTGATCTACCTGTTTCGTCTGACAAGGGGAGAACTGTCTCCCCGATTGAGCCTGGTTTCTCACCGGGTTTTTTCTCCATCCTTTCACCGATCGAGTTTTGGTTTCTTGCCTCTGTCGCTTCTGGCAGGCGGAGCTGGGGACACTTCATGTACAGCGATATCGTTGACTTGATTGCAAATTATTGCACAGATACTATTTAAACTGAACTTAGCTGAATGATGTCATCAAAGAGTTCAATAACGAAATGCCTTTAACTGTCATTTTGCTTTTTGACGCACTGTGTTCCTAATTAATGTTGTTCAGTTGCATTGACGCAATACTTTCTGTTTAAAGCGCAATTTAAAAAAAAAAAAAAAAAAAAAAAAAGAGTCCAAACAATGACCCCTGCTACGGGTAGTGTTCCAAGTGTTATGCGACTTCAGCTAATGATGGGTCCATCAGAAATTTTACGGTGCTAGGGCTGGGTCTGCGTCAGAAGAAGCCATGCATTGTTTAGTTATGTCAGTGCAGTGCCGTCAGTTGGGGGAGAAACGGCAGCATGCACGGCTCCTCGTTAGTATAGTGGACAGTATCTCCGCCTGTCACGCGGAAGACCGGGGTTCGATTCCCCGACGGGGAGAGCTGGTTCTTTTCGTCTTCCGAATGATCCATCCAAAATGTTTGGTTGGATTCGCAGGTCACAGAAGGAGTTCTGCTTCGACGTCAGCCCGAGCCAAAGGACATGCGTTGGCCGGGAATCGAACCCGGGTCAACTGCTTGGAAGGCAGCTATGCTCACCACTATACCAACAACGCAGGCGGAAGTCAGTAGCTTTATTGACGCACTGTGTTCCTAATAAATGTTGTTCAGTTGCATTGACACAATACTTTTTGTTTAAAGCGCAATTAAAAAAAAAAAAAAAAAAAAAAAAAAAGAGTCCAAACAATGACCCCTGCTACGGGTAGTGTTGCAAGTGTTATGCGACTTCAGCTAATGATGGGTCCATCCGAAATTATTCCATCCAAAAGTTTTGGGTGGAGGCACAGGTCACAGAGGGAGTTCTGCTTCGACGTCAGCCCGAGCCAAAGGACATGCGCACTGCTCTCTCCAACTGCTTGGAAGGCAGCTATGCTCACCACTATACCACCAACGCAGTCAGCAGTCAGCAACTTGCGCCGTCACTAAGAAGGCTCGAAGTGCACGAGTCGCCGATAGGGCTAGAGGAGCAGATGAGATCTTTGTTTGGACCCGTCACTAAAGAGAGCCTTCAAGAATTTGCATCCCGTCACGTACAAGAAAGCGCTGCCTTCCCATCCGGCTAAATAAACACGAAGTGGTCAAACGCAGAGAGTGCCTATAATAACCAAAAGCCCAATCAAGGCAATCTCTTTCTCATGCCTCTATCTGAAAAGTTGGATAAAATCTTATATGAAAAAAAAAGTCTTTTAAAGAAATCCCTTATTCCGAGGTCACCGTAGCCACCAGATCCAGTCTGTATCCGCTTCAGTCACCCGGATCCAGTCCGTATACAGAGAAGATGGTGGATCAACACCTAGAAAGGACCTCTATGGCCCAGAAACACAGCGGAGACCGTGACAACTAGATGAGCCGCAGATACAAATCCCCTGTAAAGACCACCTGGACAAGACCACAGGAAACAGATGATTCTTCTGCACAGTCTGACATTCCTGCAGCCTGGAGCTGATCTACCTGTTTCGTCTGACAAGGGGAGAACTGTCTCCCCGATTGAGCCTGGTTTCTCACCGGGTTTTTTCTCCATCCTTTCACCGATCGAGTTTTGGTTTCTTGCCTCTGTCGCTTCTGGCAGGCGGAGCTGGGGACACTTCATGTACAGCGATATCGTTGACTTGATTGCAAATTATTGCACAGATACTATTTAAACTGAACTTAGCTGAATGATGTCATCAAAGAGTTCAATAACGAAATGCCTTTAACTGTCATTTTGCTTTTTGACGCACTGTGTTCCTAATAAATGTTGTTCAGTTGCATTGACACAATACTTTTTGTTTAAAGCGCAATTAAAAAAAAAAAAAAAAAAAAAGAGTCCAAACAATGACCCCTGCTACGGGTAGTGTTGCAAGTGTTATGCGACTTCAGCTAATGATGGGTCCATCCGAAATTATTCCATCCAAAAGTTTTGGGTGGAGGCACAGGTCACAGAGGGAGTTCTGCTTCGACGTCAGCCCGAGCCAAAGGATATGCTTTGGCCGGGAATCGAATCCGGGTCAACTGCTTGGAAGGCAGCTATGCTCACCACTATACCACCAACGCAGTCAGCAGTCAGCAACTTGCGCCGTCACTAAGAAGGCTCGAAGTGCACGAGTCGCCGATAGGGCTAGAGGAGCAGATGAGATCTTTGTTTGGACCCGTCACTAAAGAGAGCCTTCAAGAATTTGCATCCCGTCACGTACAAGAAAGCGCTGCCTTCCCATCCGGCTAAATAAACACGAAGTGGTCAAACGCAGAGAGTGCCTATAATAACCAAAAGCCCAATCAAGGCAATCTCTTTCTCATGCCTCTGTCTGAAAAGTTGGATAAAATCTTATATGAAAAAAAAAGTCTTTTAAAGAAATCCCTTATTCCGAGGTCACCGTAGCCACCAGATCCAGTCTGTATCCGCTTCAGTCACCCGGATCCAGTCCGTATCCAGAGAAGATGTTGGATCAACACCTAGAAAGGACCTCTATGGCCCAGAAACACAGCGGAGACCGCCAACGCAGGCGGAAGTCAGTAGCTTTATTGACGCACTGTGTTCCTAATAAATGTTGTTCAGTTGCATTGACACAATACTTTTTGTTTAAAGCGCAATTAAAAAAAAAAAAAAAAGAGTCCAAACAATGACCCCTGCTACCGGTAGTGTTGCAAGTGTTATGCGACTTCAGCTAATGATGGGTCCATCCGAAATTATTCCATCCAAAAGTTTTGGGTGGAGGCACAGGTCACAGAGGGAGTTCTGCTTCGACGTCAGCCCGAGCCAAAGGATATTCTTTGGCCGGGAATCGAATCCGGGTCAACTGCTTGGAAGGCAGCTATGCTCACCACTATACCACCAACGCAGTCAGCAGTCAGCAACTTGCGCCGTCACTAAGAAGGCTCGAAGTGCACGAGTCGCCGATAGGGCTAGAGGAGCAGATGAGATCTTTGTTTGGACCCGTCACTAAAGAGAGCCTTCAAGAATTTGCATCCCGTCACGTACAAGAAAGCGCTGCCTTCCCATCCGGCTAAATAAACACGAAGTGGTCAAACGCAGAGAGTGCCTATAATAACCAAAAGCCCAATCAAGGCAATCTCTTTCTCATGCCTCTATCTGAAAAGTTGGATAAAATCTTATATGAAAAAAAAAGTCTTTTAAAGAAATCCCTTATTCCGAGGTCACCGTAGCCACCAGATCCAGTCTGTATCCGCTTCAGTCACCCGGATCCAGTCCGTATCCAGAGAAGATGGTGGATCAACACCTAGAAAGGACCTCTATGGCCCAGAAACACAGCGGAGACCGTGACAACTAGATGAGCCGCAGATACAAATCCCTTGTAAAGACCACCTGGACAAGACCACAGGAAACAGATGATTCTTCTGCACAGTCTGACATTCCTGCAGCCTGGACCTGATCTACTGGTTTCGTCTGACAAGGGGAGAACTGTCTCCCCAACTGAGCCTGGTTTCTCACCGGGTTTTTTCTCCATCCTTTCACCGATCGAGTTTTGGTTTCTTCCCTCTGTCGCTTCTGGCAGGCGGAGCTGGGGACACTTCATGTACAGCGATATCGTTGACTTGATTGCAAATTATTGCACAGATACTATTTAAACTGAACTTAGCTGAATGATGTCATCAAAGAGTTCAATAACGAAATGCCTTTAACTGTCATTTTGCTTTTTGACGCACTGTGTTCCTAATTAATGTTGTTCAGTTGCATTGACGCAATACTTTCTGTTTGAAGCGCAATTTAAAAAAAATCAATAAAAGAATCGAACCCGGGTCAACTGCTTGGAAGGCAGCTATGCTCACCACTATACCACCAACGCAGGCGGAAGTCAGTAGCTTTATTGACGCACTGTGTTCCTAATAAATGTTGTTCAGTTGCATTGACACAATACTTTTTTTTAAAGCGCAATTTAAAAAAAAAAAAAAAAAAAAAAAAGAGTCCAAACAATGACCCCTGCTACCGGTAGTGTTGCAAGTGTTATGCGACTTCAGCTAATGATGGGTCCATCCGAAATTATTCCATCCAAAAGTTTTGGGTGGAGGCACAGGTCACAGAGGGAGTTCTGCTTCGACGTCAGCCCGAGCCAAAGGATATGCTTTGGCCGGGAATCGAATCCGGGTCAACTGCTTGGAAGGCAGCTATGCTCACCACTATACCACCAACGCAGTCAGCAGTCAGCAACTTGCGCCGTCACTAAGAAGGCTCGAAGTGCACGAGTCGCCGATAGGGCTAGAGGAGCAGATGAGATCTTTGTTTGGACCCGTCACTAAAGAGAGCCTTCAAGAATTTGCATCCCGTCACGTACAAGAAAGCGCTGCCTTCCCATCCGGCTAAATAAACACGAAGTGGTCAAACGCAGAGAGTGCCTATAATAACCAAAAGCCCAATCAAGGCAATCTCTTTCTCATGCCTCTATCTGAAAGTTGGATAAAATCTTATATGAAAAAAAAAGTCTTTTAAAGAAATCCCTTATTCCGAGGTCACCGTAGCCACCAGATCCAGTCTGTATCCGCTTCAGTCACCCGGATCCAGTCCGTATCCAGAGAAGATGGTGGATCAACACCTAGAAAGGACCTCTATGGCCCAGAAACACAGCGGGAGACCGTGACAACTAGATGAGCCGCAGATACAAATCCCTTGTAAAGACCACCTGGACAAGACCACAGGAAACAGATGATTCTTCTGCACAGTCTGACATTCCTGCAGCCTGGACCTGATCTACTGGTTTCGTCTGACAAGGGGAGAACTGTCTCCCCAACTGAGCCTGGTTTCTCACCGGGTTTTTTCTCCATCCTTTCACCGATCGAGTTTTGGTTTCTTCCCTCTGTCGCTTCTGGCAGGCGGAGCTGGGGACACTTCATGTACAGCGATATCGTTGACTTGATTGCAAATTATTGCACAGATACTATTTAAACTGAACTTAGCTGAATGATGTCATCAAAGAGTTCAATAACGAAATGCCTTTAACTGTCATTTTGCTTTTGACGCACTGTGTTCCTAATTAATGTTGTTCAGTTGCATTGACGCAATACTTTCTGTTTGAAGCGCAATTTAAAAAAAATCAATAAAAGAATCGAACCCGGGTCAACTGCTTGGAAGGCAGCTATGCTCACCACTATACCACCAACGCAGGCGGAAGTCAGTAGCTTTATTGACGCACTGTGTTCCTAATAAATGTTGTTCAGTTGCATTGACCACAATACTTTTTTTTTAAAGCGCAATTTTAAAAAAAAAAAAAAAAAAAAAAAAAAGAGTCCAAACAATGACCCCTGCTACCGGTAGTGTTGCAAGTGTTATGCGACTTCAGCTAATGATGGGTCCATCCGAAATTATTCCATCCAAAAGTTTTGGGTGGAGGCACAGGTCACAGAGGGAGTTCTGCTTCGACGTCAGCCCGAGCCAAAGGATATGCTTTGGCCGGGAATCAATCCGGGTCAACTGCTTGGAAGGCAGCTATGCTCACCACATACCACCAACGCAGTCAGCAGTCAGCAACTTGCGCCGTCACTAAGAAGGCTCGAAGTGCACGAGTCGCCGATAGGGCTAGAGGAGCAGATGAGATCTTTGTTTGGACCCGTCACTAAAGAGAGCCTTCAAGAATTTGCATCCCGTCACGTACAAGAAAGCGCTGCCTTCCCATCCGGCTAAATAAACACGAAGTGGTCAAACGCAGAGAGTGCCTATAATAACCAAAAGCCCAATCAAGGCAATCTCTTTCTCATGCCTCTATCTGAAAAGTTGGATAAAATCTTATATGAAAAAAAAAGTCTTTTAAAGAAATCCCTTATTCCGAGGTCACCGTAGCCACCAGATCCAGTCTGTATCCGCTTCAGTCACCCGGATCCAGTCCGTATCCAGAGAAGATGGTGGATCAACACCTAGAAAGGACCTCTATGGCCCAGAAACACAGCGGAGACCGTGACAACTAGATGAGCCGCAGATACAAATCCCTTGTAAAGACCACCTGGACAAGACCACAGGAAACAGATGATTCTTTCTGCACAGTCTGACATTCCTGCAAGCCTGGAGCTGATCTACTGGTTTCGTCTGACAAGGGGAGAACTGTCTCCCCGATCTGAGCCTGGTTTCTCACCGGGTTTTTTCTCCATCCTTTCACCGATCGAGTTTTGGTTTCTTCCTCTGTCGCTTCTGGCAGGCGGAGCTGGGGACACTTCATGTACAGCGATATCGTTGACTTGATTGCAAATTATTGCACAGATACTATTTAAACTGAACTTAGCTGAATGATGTCATCAAAGAGTTCAATAACGAAATGCCTTTAACTGTCATTTTGCTTTTTGACGCACTGTGTTCCTAATTAATGTTGTTCAGTTGCATTGACGCAATACTTTCTGTTTAAAGCGCAATTTAAAAAAAAAAAAAAAAAAAAAAAGAGTCCAAACAATGACCCCTGCTACGGGTAGTGTTCCAAGTGTTATGCGACTTCAGCTAATGATGGGTCCATCAGAAATTTTACGGTGCTAGGGCTGGGTCTGCGTCAGAAGAAGCCATGCATTGTTTAGTTATGTCAGTGCAGTGCCGTCAGTTGGGGGAGAAACGGCAGCATGCACGGCTCCTCGTTAGTATAGTGGACAGTATCTCCGCCTGTCACGCGGAAGACCGGGGTTCGATTCCCGACGGGGAGAGCTGGTTCTTTTCGTCTTCCGAATGATCCATCCAAAATGTTTGGTTGGATTCGCAGGTCACAGAAGGAGTTCTGCTTCGACGTCAGCCCGAGCCAAAGGACATGCGTTGGCCGGGAATCGAACCCGGGTCAACTGCTTGGAAGGCAGCTATGCTCACCACTATACCAACAAGGC
>NW_020526968.1:0-27830 GCF_003368295.1 Carassius auratus | reverse complement strand
TAACATCTCACAGGCCTTTAGATTAGACTGACCACAAAAAAGACATTGATGTCATAAAATTTCTAGGAGTAGTTCATCGCAGTGTAAAATATGTCACTTCCTGTTGCCAGTAGGTGGCGCTATGACTATAACTGAATATGGGCATGTCAATCTGTTCAGGTCAGGATTCTCATCAAACATGTGAAGTTTGGGGCAGATTGGTCATTGTATGTCTGAGTTATAGCAACTTCCTGTTTCATGGCGAATCATCGAAATTCGCCAGGCCGCCACGGACACGCCCATTAACGAAAACTCAAAAGCTTCGCAATTTAACATCGCAAAGGCCTTCAGATTAGGCATACCAAATTTGGTGTTGATCTGAATGAATCTCTAGGAGGAGTTCATTAAAATACAACGCATGGAAATGACAAAAATGACAACCCCTGAAAATGACAAAACAACACCAATTTTGCAGGGGAAATTAAAAATAACTGACTTCCTGTTGGGATTCGGATTTCGTACCAAGAGACTTTTTTGTAGCTATTGGTGTGTTACATATGTTTACCGATTTTCGTACATGTACATGACATGTAGCTCGAGGCGCACTCCATTGAAAATGTATAGGTGGCGCTATCGAGCCATTTTGCCACACCCAATGGAATATTAGCCTCCAGATGTGTGCAGGTCAGTACTCTTATCAAACATGTGAAGTTTGGGCAAGATCTGATATTTTATGCCTGAGTTACAACAACTTCTACTCCATGGCGAGACATCGAACTTTGACATGACGCCATGGACACGCCCTTTAACGAAAATTCAAGATCTTCACAATTTAACATCGTACAGGCCTTTAGATTAGACTGACCACAAAAAAGACATTGATGTCATAAAATTTCTAGGAGTAGTTCTTCGCAGCGTAAAATATGACACTTCCTGTTGCCAATAGGTGGCGCTATGAATATAACTGAATATGGGCATGTCAATCTATTCAGTTTCAGAGTCTTATCAACCATTTGAAGTTTTGGGGCAGATTGGACATTGTATGTCTGAGTTATAGCAACTTAATTTTTCATGGCGAATCATCGAAATTCGCCAGGCCGCCACTGACACGCCCTTAGACGAAAACTCAAAAGCTTCGCAATTTAACATCGCAAAGGCCTTTAGATTAGGCATACCAAATTTGGTGTTGATCTGAATGAATCTCTTGGAGGAGTTCGTTAAAATACAACGCATGGAAATGACAAAAATGACACAAAATTTGCTCATAATATTAGAAATAACCGACTTCCTGTTGGGTTTCGGATTTTGCTCCAAGAGACTTTTTTGTAGGTATTAGAGAGTTACATGAGTATACCGATTTTCATACATGTACATGAAACGTAGCTCGAGGCGCACACCGTTGAACGTGTATAGGTGGCGCTGTTGAGCCATTTTGCCACACCCACTTCTGAAACCCATATCAGACATACATTTTCGCCAGTTCTGAGGTGTGTGCAAAGTTTCATGACTTTTCGAGTATGTTTAGGCCCTCAAAAATGCGATTCATTTTGGAGAAGAATAATAATAATAATAATAATAATAATAATAATAATAATAATAATAATAATAATAATAATAAACGGAGCAATTCCAAGAGGGTCCTCACACCATCGGTGCTCGGGCCCTAATAAACGGAGCAATTCCAAGAGGGTCCTCACACCATCGGTGCTCGGGCCCTAATAATATAATAATAATAAACGGAGCAATTCCAAGAGGGTCCTCACACCATCGGTGCTCGGGCCCTAAATATAGCTGCAAGCAGGGATGGCGGGCTCAAGCCACCAATGCCATCGCCACCCCGGTGGCATCAGGTAAACTGTGCCCAGCGGGCACATGCATTCACAATATCCCTCTGGCAGTGAAGTTTTAAAGGATATGGCAGTTAAAGGGTTAATCTAAATCATCTAGACTTTAAAATCACATTCACAGAACAATATATATATATATATATATATATTTTGTAACACTTCACAATAAGATTTCATTTATAAACATTATGTTAACATGAACAATATTTATATAGCATTCATTCATGTCAGTTAATATTCCAAACTTAAACATTAAAACATTGTTTTATTGTGATTTTTTTCCAAGCACATTTTACCAATTCCAAACCATATCAATCTTAATAACTACCATTATTTTTTATTTTATCATTTATGAGTGCTATACAATAGTCCAGGAAAGCTGGAAGAGAAAAACTCCTTATATTCATTTGTGCATAATTATTAGGCATGTTTTCTTTTACAGATGAAATGCGCTAAAAAAGAGTTTTAACTCAAACTGTTTTAACTCAAAGTCGAAAATTATGAAATACCCCTGAGAAATATCAAACACAAATGCAATACAGAAATGGATAAGTTAAGACTTGACCATTGTACAAAAATGCTGACTGGGTCATGAGGTCAGAAAAGAAGAAGAAAAAAAAAACAGGTCAAGAAGAACTGACAAAAATAATTGCAAAATAATTAGGAATTAATGTGAAGATTAATTTTTAGTCAATTCTGCAAGACAGACTTTCAGGAAAGGAGGTGGAATAAAAATGAGCTCCTAAATCTTAATCCCGGATTCAGGAAAATATATTCCTCAAACCATCGGACAAGAGGAGGTGGTGCTGGTCCTTCACGAGTCACTCTAATCTGTTCATAAAGCCTATATATAAAGTCTTAATATATAGTATTTCACAATACTTCATGGTATTCTAATTAAATCATTTTTTGGAATCTTAGATCTCTCAGAACCTGACACATTGTAATTCTGAGACTCCAGGAGAGTGGCAGTTCTGTAAAATGTTGGCGCTGGAGACTAAATGACTCCCTGATAGTTTCACACCTAATTCACTTAACACACACACACACACACACATTACCCACAGTGACAGAGGGACAGAGTGACATCAGATGTATGATAGTTTTTTAATTTTCTATCATCCATATAGTGTTGTATAGTCATGAAACTATGCATATTTCCTCAGAATGACTTGTCTTCTATGTGTACATTTTTTTGAAGTGTTTACAAGCTGCACTTAAAAAAAATAAATGACATTTACTGGTTACATTTTTACTGTTATTTCAAAAAATCACCACGACAAAACCATTCAAGCTATTCAAAATTCATCCGCACCTGTACTGTAAAATACATTCTTTAAACAGTGGTAAAAGAGGATGTGGTGCTGATCCTTCAAGAGTCTCTGAAAACGTATCTGTCCATAAAGCCTATAAAGAATTATTCTTAATATACGGTTCACAATACTTCAGCTTGTTTTTCTAATTAAGTGAGGGTCATTTTATCAGTAAAATACATAAAATTCATATTATTTTTCTTTGAAAGATTTCTATAAATGATTTAAATCATACTTGTTTCTACAATAATTATTTAAAAGTAATCCTGTAGCTCCATCTGGTGGCCATTATTGGTACTAAGAATAGCCAGCTTGATTTATAAGTTATGATAGTTTTAATTTTATGCTGGCTCTTGAAAATGATAAAGCTATGAAACTTACTGTGCTTCCTTCAAATGATGACTTCTACGTATATAAAAAATTATGAAGAGTTGGAATTAAAATTTTTAAAGATATAGTAAAATAACTATTGTATTTTTTTATGTTACTTTAATAAATCGCTATGGCCACACCATTTAAGGTATCCTAAACCCATTCGAAATTTAACATCTTCAGTATATGGCTTCATGTTAAAACAGTTTGGTGTGAACTACTTGTGTCTTCTTGGAGGAGAATGAATTCATTTACAGGCTGAGTTTATCATAAATCCACAATAACATTTCTGAGTTCTGAGTTATATTTTTTCATAGGAAGATAACTGATTACTCTCCTTTTTAATAAATGAGCTATTTATAGCTGTATTTATAAACTGCTTACTACTGACTATTAATATTGGGACAAGGCTTTATAAAGCATGAACTGACTATTTACTAATGAGTGCAGTTATTATAAAGTGTTATCAATGCATTTGCTAATGTTAACAAATTAGACATTATTTTACAGTGTTATCAAATCCCTTAAATTATTTGTAAATGTTTTGTAATGATTTTATTGACCTACAAGCATTTGTGAAAGTTCTGCTTGCATTACAGCTTAGTCTTGATCTGTGAGCTGAACAGATTTACTGTTACATCCATGAGATTATGTAAATTCAAATAAATATCATGTCACAGGATGTCAGAGGTCAGTATCAAATTAATTTGAAATTATTATTTGAAGCACAAATAAGGTTTTTTTAGGATTTTTAAAAATCCCTAAAACTGTCAGAAAAGGATAAGGCCTAAGATTTCTATGTGGCTAAATGTATTTGTTTTTATAACTATAATGCATAAACTATAAAACTATACAAAATGTATAAAAAAGTACAACAGTTAATCTTTTCCAATGTTTTTTATTTATTTATTTATTTTTTATTTTTTATTTTTTTTTATTTACATTTAAAAATAATTTGCCTAATGCATTCATTCTAAACAGCTTGAATAAAACCTGTTAATATTTATTATAGACCACTGTAACTGTGTATAATCTAACAAACAAGTTTATTATGAAAATAAAAGTGTACACCAGATAAATTGGACGATAAAGAATTTGCTAACAATAGTATAATAGAGCATGTTTTAGGTTTTTAGGCGTTTAGATGCAGAAATGGACAAATCAAATGTAAAATAAAATGTAATTGATTTAATTAAATATAGATTAAGTCTTGTTAGAGCAAAATAATAAATAAATACGTACACATATTAAAAAAGCAGCCAAGATGAATGAGTTTCATTTTTTATATAGATTAAAATTGAAGACAGAAGCACCTGGTATATGCAGTCACTTAATATTAAAATCCAGTAGATCCACTTCAGATTTATTTCTCAACAGTTTATGTTCACGTGGCTGTTTTCGTTTATATTAGCCAAGCTATTATGTATTTTGAAATAATCTTGTCCGTGATGTGTTCGTTCTTACGACGAAAGTCAGAATCCTGCAGCTCGAGAGATCAATGTTATTCTGCCAGTCGCGCTTTCAAATAGTCTTGCGCACATTAACGGGTCACAAACACATGTATTTAGCTCGTGTTGTGTTAAAATGGGTGCATTGTGTGTATTTATGGCAATAATTTATTTTAAAAAGCTCTTAAACAAGAATAAATTAGTTTGTTTTGAACTTGTGACACTGTGCGCGCTGATCGGAGGCAGTGATTTCAGATATAGGCAGCCACAAATATTTCATTTTCACACAAACAGTTCAAAAACGTCTTAATTTAGCTCTTGGTGTGTTCTGATTGGTGAATTGTGTGATATCACTGCAATACTTTATTTTAATAGCTATAAAACAAGAATAAACTCGTTTTTTTCTGAGCTCGTCATTCCACACGCTCATGCTCAGAGCGGTGATTCATCTCTCGTGTTTCTCACGTATAACTGACCACACATCAATTATTAATGAGCCCTGACCTGATAATAATCATATATGTTGACTTAGCTTGTCAGTGTGAATTAAATCCAAGTATTTATTTGTATTTTAACCGATTTAAAAGTGAAACCAAAAGAGAGTGTCCTCCCTTTTTTAGTCCGGGAATTGCACTTAGGGGCGCTATTTCTCTCAGACAATGGAAGTCTAAGCACACACACTCAAACACAGGGACAGAGTGAGATGAGATGTCTGACAGTTTTTTAATTTTCTGTTATCCATACAGTGTTGTAAAGTCATGAAACTATGCGTATTTACTCAGAATAACTTTTTTTCTGTATGAAAAAATTATTTGACGTGTTTGGAAGCTGCAATTTCCAAATACAATTATGATTCCCTTTTTAAGGTCATTTCAAAAAATCACCACGGCAAAACCATTCAAGCTATCCAAAATCCATTCACAATTTAAGTTCCTATCAGAAATACTGATGTGTGTTCAGAGTTTCGTGAAATTTTAAGTATGTTATCTGCCTCAAAATCACCTGAGAAGTATTCCAGTTTGACATGTTGCCACGGCAACAATTTTTTAGATATCAATATCCCCCTTGCAGATTTATATCGGCTGTGTTTTAACATTACTCTGATGAAGTTTGAAGCAAATCGAGAAATAAGATGCTGAATTCAAATCATTTTGAAAATGACACACTTCCTTCTGCCAGTTGGTGGCGCTATAACTTTGACTCCTAATAGTCACATATATGCGATCGACATCATACAACAAATAATCTGATGAAGTTTGATTAAAATTAGGAAATGTATGTGGATGGTATTAGACACTTCCTGTTTCTCAATTCTTGCCATAAATTCAATGCTTGGCCACGAGCAAACCGTTCGAGATATCAAAAATTCCCTGGCAATTTTTCATCCCCAATGTCTTGAGATCATGTTGACCGAGTTTGGTGGCAATCGAGTAAAAAACCTATGACAAGTATATCAAATTCCAGAGCATGCGCTTTTTACATAACTCTAAATAGCTGACTTCCTGTTGGGCGGAGCCTATGACATGCAATAAGCAAGTTGTTCGGCACAAAGAGATCTAAATGTGTACTGAGTTTCATATTAATACGTGCAAGTATGTGTGAGCTATACATCAACATCTATGACTGTGTTCCAGGGGGCGCCGTAGAGCCCCTGTGCCACGCCCGGGTCCCAACCTCTGCAGGCTCCTAAAGGCAACAGATCCAAAGGTGTGTGCAAATTTTCAAGAGTTTTTGAGTATGTTAAGGACTCCAAAAGCCCCCACAACTTTGACGACAAATATGAATAATAAACCCTAAATAGCCAACTTCCTGTTGGGCGGAGCCTATGATATGCAATACGAAAGTTGTTTGTATTGATGAGTTCTATATGTGTACCAAGTTTCGTACGTCTACGTGCAAGTATGTATGATATATGGCCCTCCAAATTCCAGGGGGCGCTGTAGAGTCCCTGTGCCACGCCCGTGTATCAGTCTCTGCCCTGCCCTAATGGCCGCAGGTTCCAATGTGTGTGCCAATTTTCAAGACTTTTTAAGCATGTTAAGGGCCCCAAAAGCCCCCGAAACCTTGAAGAAAAAAAATAATAATAATAAATATAGCTGCAAGCAGCGATGGCGGGCTCAAGCCACCAATGCCATCGCCACCCCGGTGGCATCAGGTAAACTGTGCCCAGTGGGCACATGCATTCACAATATCCCTCTGGCAGTGAGGTTTTAAAGGATATGGCAGTTAAAGGGTTAATCCGAATCATCTAGACTTTAAAATCACATTCACAGAACAATATATATATATATATATATATACAGTATTGTTCAAAATAATAGCAGTACAATGTGACTAACCAGAATAATCAAGGTTTTTCGTATATTTTTTTTATTGCTACGTGGCAAACAAGTTACCAGTAGGTTCAGTAGATTCTCAGAAAACAAATGAGACCCAGCATTCATGATATGCACGCTCTTAAGGCTGTGCAATTGGGCAATTAGTTGAATTAGTTGAAAGGGGTGTGTTAAAAAAAATAGCAGTGTGGCATTCAATCACTGAGGTCATCAATTTTGTGAAGAAACAGGTGTGAATCAGGTGGCCCCTATTTAAGGATGAAGCCAACACTTGTTGAACATGCATTTGAAAGCTGAGGAAAATGGGTCGTTCAAGACAATGTCGTTCAAGACATTGTTCAGAAGAACAGCGTACTTTGATTAAAAAGTTGATTAGAGAGGGGAAAACCTATAAAGGTAAAATGATAGGCTGTTCAGCTAAAATGATCTCCAATGCCTTAAAATGGAGAGCAAAACCAGAGAGACGTGGAAGAAAACGGAAGACAACCATCAAAATGGATAGAAGAATAACCAGAATGGCAAAGGCTCAGCCAATGATCACCTCCAGGATGATCAAAGACAGTCTGGAGTTACCTGTAAGTACTGTGACAGTTAGAAGACGTCTGTGTGAAGCTAATCTATTTTCAAGGATCCCCCGCAAAGTCCCTCTGTTAAAAAAAAGGCATGTGCAGAAGAGGTTACAATTTGCCAAAGAACACATCAACTGGCCTAAAGAGAAATGGAGGAACATTTTGTGGACTGATGAGAGTAAAATTGTTCTTTTTGGGTCCAAGGGCCACAGGCAGTTTGTGAGACGACCCCCAAACTCTGAATTCAAGCCACAGTACACAGTGAAGACAGTGAAGCATGGAGGTGCAAGCATCATGATATGGGCATGTTTCTCCTACTATGGTGTTGGGCCTATTTATCGCATACCAGGGATCATGGATCAGTTTGCATATGTTAAAATACTTGAAGAGGTCATGTTGCCATATGCTGAAGAGGACATGCCCTTGAAATGGTTGTTTCAACAAGACAATGACCCAAAACACACTAGTAAACGGGCAAAGTCTTGGTTCCAAACCAACAAAATTAATGTTATGGAGTGGCCAGCCCAATCTCCAGACCTTAATCCAATTGAGAACTTGTGGGGTGATATCAAAAATGCTGTTTCTGAAGCAAAACCAAGAAATGTGAATGAATTGTGGAATGTTGTTAAAGAATCATGGAGTGGAATAACAGCTGAGAGGTGCCACAAGTTGGTTGACTCCATGCCACACAGATGTCAAGCAGTTTTAAAAAACTGTGGTCATACAACTAAATATTAGTTTAGTGATTCACAGGATTGCTAAATCCCAGAAAAAAAATATATTTGTACAAAATAGTTTTGAGTTTGTACAGTCAAAGGTAGACAATGCTATTTTTTTGAACACACCCCTTTCAACTAACTGCCCAATTGCACAGCCTTAAGAGCGTGCATATCATGAATGCTGGGTCTTGTTTGTTTTCTGACAATCTACTGAACCTACTGGTAACTTGTTTGCCACGTAGCAATAAAAAATATACTAAAAACCTTGATTATTCTGGTTAGTCACATTGTACTGCTATTATTTTGAACAATACTGTATATATATATATATATACAGTATTGTTCAAAATAATAGCAGTACAATGTGACTAACCAGAATAATCAAGGTTTTTAGTATATTTTTTATTGCTACGTGGCAAACAAGTTACCAGTAGGTTCAGTAGATTGTCAGAAAACAAACAAGACCCAGCATTCATGATATGCACGCTCTTAAGGCTGTGCAATTGGGCAATTAGTTGAAAGGGGTGTGTTCAAAAAAATAGCAGTGTCTACCTTTGACTGTACAAACTCAAAACTATTTTGTACAAACATTTTTTTTTTCTGGGATTTAGCAATCCTGTGAATCACTAAACTAATATTTAGTTGTATGACCACAGTTTTTTAAAACTGCTTGACATCTGTGTGGCATGGAGTCAACCAACTCTCAGCTGTTATTCCACTCCATGATTCTTTAACAACATTCCACAATTCATTCACATTTCTTGGTTTTGCTTCAGAAACAGCATTTTTGATATCACCCCACAAGTTCTCAATTGGATTAAGGTCTGGAGATTGGGCTGGCCACTCCATAACATTAATTTTGTTGGTTTGGAACCAAGACTTTGCCCGTTTACTAGTGTGTTTTGGGTCATTGTCTTGTTGAAACAACCATTTCAAGGGCATGTCCTCTTCAGCATATGGCAACATGACCTCTTCAAGTATTTTAACATATGCAAACTGATCCATGATCCCTGGTATGCAATAAATAGGCCCAACACCATAGTAGGAGAAACATGCCCATATCATGATGCTTGCACCTCCATGCTTCACTGTCTTCACTGTGTACTGTGGCTTGAATTCAGAGTTTGGGGGTCGTCTCACAAACTGCCTGTGGCCCTTGGACCCAAAAAGAACAATTTTACTCTCATCAGTCCACAAAATGTTCCTCCATTTCTCTTTAGGCCAGTTGATGTGTTCTTTGGCAAATTGTAACCTCTTCTGCACATGCCTTTTTTTTAACAGAGGGACTTTGCGGGGGATTCTTGAAAATAGATTAGCTTCACACAGACGTCTTCTAACTGTCACAGTACTTACAGGTAACTCCAGACTGTCTTTGATCATCCTGGAGGTGATCATTGGCTGAGCCTTTGCCATTCTGGTTATTCTTCTATCCATTTTGATGGTTGTCTTCCGTTTTCTTCCACGTCTCTCTGGTTTTGCTCTCCATTTTAAGGCATTGGAGATCATTTTAGCTGAACAGCCTATCATTTTTTGCACCTCTTTATAGGTTTTCCCCTCTCTAATCAACTTTTTAATCAAAGTACGCTGTTCTTCTGAACAATGTCTTGAACGACCCATTTTCCTCAGCTTTCAAATGCATGTTCAACAAGTGTTGGCTTCATCCTTAAATAGGGGCCACCTGATTCACACCTGTTTCTTCACAAAATTGATGACCTCAGTGATTGAATGCCACACTGCTATTTTTTTGAACACACCCCTTTCAACTAATTCAACTAATTGCCCAATTGCACAGCCTTAAGAGCGTGCATATCATGAATGCTGGGTCTCATTTGTTTTCTGAGAATCTACTGAACCTACTGGTAACTTGTTTGCCACGTAGCAATAAAAAAATATACGAAAAACCTTGATTATTCTGGTTAGTCACATTGTACTGCTATTATTTTGAACAATACTGTATATATATATATACATATATATATATATATATATATATATATATATATATATATATATATATATATATATATATATATACATATATATTTAGTAACACTTTACAATAAGATTTCATTTATAAACATTATGTTAACATGAACAATATTTATATAGCATTCATTCATGTCAGTTAATATTCCAAACTTAAACATTAAAACATTGTTTTATTGTGATTTTTTTCCAAGCACATTTTACCAATTCCAAACCATATCAATCTTAATAACTACCATTATTTTTTATTTAATCATTTATGAGTGCTATACAATAGTCCAGGAAAGCTGGAAGAGAAAAACTCCTTATATTCATGTGCAGAATTATTAGGCATGTTTTCTTTTACAGATGAAATGCGCTAAAAAAGAGTTTTAACTCAAACTGTTTTAACTCAAAGTCGAAAATTATGAAATACTCATGAGAAATATCAAACACAAATGCAATACAGAAATGGATAAGTTAAGACTTGACCATTGTACAAAAATGCTGACTGGGTCATGAGGTCAGAAAAGAAGAAGAAAAAAAAACAGCTCAAGAAGAACTGAACAATAATTGCAAAATAATTAGGAATTAATGTGAAGATTAATTTTTTGTCAATTCTGCAAGACAGACTTTCAGGAAAGGAGGTGGAATAAAAATGAGCTCCTTAAATCTTAATCCCGGATTCTGGAAGATATATTCCTCAAACCATCGGACAAGAGGAGGTGGTGCTGGTCATTCACAAGTCACTCTAATCTGTTCATAAAGCCTATATATAAAGTCTTAATATATAGTATTTCACAATACTTCATGGTATTCTAATTAAATCATTTTTTGGAATCTTTGATTTCTCAGAACCTGACACATTGTAATTCTGAGACTCCAGGAAAGTGGCAGTTCTGTAAAATGTTGGCGCTGGAGACTAAATGCTCCCTGATAGTTTCACACCTAATTCACTTAACACACACACACACACACACACACACACACACACACACACACACACACAGACACATTACCCACAGTGACAGAGGGACAGAGTGACATCAGATGTATGATAGTTTTTTAATTTTCAATCATCCATATAGTGTTGTATAGTCATGAAACCATGCATATTTCCTCAGAATGACTTGTCTTCTATGTGTACATTTTTTTGAAGTGTTTAGAAGCTGCACTTAAAAAAAGTAAAGACATTTACCGGTTACTTTTTTATTGTTATTTCAAAAAATCACCACGACAAGACCATTCAAGCCATTCAAAATTCATCCGCACCTGTACTGTTAGATACATTCTTTAAACAGTGGTAAAAGAGGATGTGGTGCTGATCCTTCAAGAGTCACTCAAAACGTATTTGTCCATAAAGCCTATAAAGAATTATTCTTAATATACAGTTCACAATACTTCAGCTTGTTATTCTAATTAAGTGAGGGTCATTTTATCAGTAAAATACATAAAATTCATATTATTTTTCTTTGAAAGATATCTATAAATGATTTAAATCATACTTGTTTCTACAATAATTATTTAAAAGTAATCCTATAGCTCCATCTGGTGGCCATTATTGGTACTAAGAATTGCAAGCTTGATTTATATGTTATGATAGTTTTAATTTTATGCTGGCTCTTGAAAATGATAAAGCTATGAAACTTACTGTGCTTCCTTCAAATGATGACTTCTACGTATATAAAAAATTATGAAGAGTTGGAATTAAAAATTTTAAAGATATAGTAAAATAACTATTGTATTTTTTTTTATGTTACTTTAATAAATCGCTATGGCCACACCATTTAAGGTATCCTAAACCCATTCGAAATTTAACATCTTCAGTATATTGGCTTCATGTTAAAACAGTTTGGTGTGAACTACTTGTGTCTTCTTGGAGGAGTATGAATTCATTTACAGGCTGAGTTTATCATAAATCCACAATAACATTTCTGAGTTCTGTATCAATCTGTGTTGTTTGTTTATTTTTTATTATTTTCTTTTTTTTTCATAGGAAGATAACTGACCCTTTATTCTCCATTTTAATAAATGTGCTTATAAACCAAGAACAAGCTATTTATAGCTGTATTTATAAACTGCTTACTACTGACTATTAATATTGGGACAAGGCTTTATAAAGCATGAACTGACTATTTACTAATGAGTGCAGTTATTATAAAGTGTTATCAATGCATTTGCTAATGTTAACAAATTAGACATTATTTTACAGTGTTATCAAATCCCTTAAATGATTTGTAAGTGTTTTGTAATGATTTTATTGACCTACAAGCATTTGTGAAAGTTCTGCTTGCATTACAGCTTAGTCTTGATCTGTGAGCTGAACAGATTTACTGTTACATCCATGAGATTATGTCAATTCAAATAAATATCATGTCACAGGATGTCAGAGGTCAGTATCAAATTAGTTTGAAATTATTATTTGCAGCACAAATAAGGTTTTTTAGGATTTTTAAAAATCCCTAAAACTGTCAGAAAAGGATAAGGCCCAAGATTTCTATGTGAGTGGCTAAATTTGTTTGTTTTTATAACTATAATGCATAAACTATGAAACTATACAAAATGTATAAAAAAGTACAAGTTATTCTTTTCCAATGTTTTGTATTTATTTTTTTTTTATTTTTTTTTTTGGATTTACATTTTAAAAAATTAGCCTAAGGCAATCATTCTAAACAGCTTGAATAAAACCTGTCAATATTTATTATAGACCACTATAACTGTGTATAATCTAACAAACAAGTTTATTATGAAAATAAAAGCGTGTACACCAGATAAATTGGACGATAAAGAAATTGCTAACAATAGTATACAATAGTTTTTAGGCGTTTAGATGCAGAAATGGAAAAATTAAATGTAAAATAAAATGTAATTGATTTAATTAAATATAGATTAAGTCTTGTTAGAGCAAAATAATAAATAGATACGTACACACATTAAACAAGCAGCCAAGATGAATGAGTTTAATTTTTTATATAGATTAAAATTGAAGACAGAAGCAGGTATATGCGGTCACTTAATATTAAATTCCAGTAGATCCACTTTAGATTTATTTCTCAACAGTTTATGTTCACGTGGCTGTTTTCGTTTATATTAGCCAAGCTATTATGTATTTTGAAATAATCTTGTCCTTGAAGTGTTCGTTCTTACGACGAAAGGCAGAATCCTGCATCTCGAGAGATATATGTTATTCTGCCAGTCGCGCTTTCAAATAGTCTTGCACACTTAAACGGGTCACAAAAGACCTGCATTTAGCTCGTGTTGTGTTATAATGGATGTATTGTGTGCATTTATGGCAATAATTTATTTTAAAAAGCTCTTAAACAAGAATAAATTCGTTAGTTTTGAACTTGTGACACTGTGCGCGCTGATCGGAGGCAGTGATTTCAGATATAGGCAGCCGCGAATATATCATTTTCACACAAACAGTTCAAAAACATCTTAATTTAGCTCTTGGTGTGCTCTAATTGGTGAATTGTGTGATATCGCTGCAATACTTTATTTTTAATAGCTATAAAACAAGAATAAACTCGTTTTGTTCTGAGCTCGTCATTCCACACGCTCCTGCTCAGAGCGGTGATTCATCTCTCGTGTTTCTCACGTATCACTGACCACACATCAATTATTAATGAGCCCTGAGCTGGTAATAATCATATATGTTGGTTTAGCTTGTCAGTGTGAATTAAATCCAAGTATTTATTTGTATTTTAACCGATTTAAAAGTGAAACCAAAAGACAGTCTCCTCCCTTTTTTTAGCGGGTAACTGCACCTGTAGGGGCGCTATTTCTCTCAGACAATGGAAGTCTAAGCACACACACTCAAACAGATGGACAGAGTGATATGAGATGTCTGACAGTTTTTTAATTTTATGTTATCCATACAGTGTTGTTAAGTCATGAAACTATGCATATTTACTCAGAATAACTTTTTTTCTGTATGAAAAAAGGTTTTGAAGTGTTTGGAATTTAAAAATGCAGGAAAATTAATAATTCCATCTTTATTGTCATTTAAAAAAATCACCACGACAAAACCATCCAAGCTATCCAAAACCCATTCACAATTTAAGTTCCTCAATGTTTTTTCAACATGTACACCAAGTTTGGTGTGTATAGTGTTACTCTCCTCTGAGCAGTATGCATTAATTCACAGCTAAATGTAAAAAACAATCCACATTCAAATCAAAATAGCCGACTTCCTGTTGGTCGTAGCTGATGACTGTGAATTAGAAAGTTGTCCGTCTTGATAAGAACAATTTTTGTACTGAGTTTGGTGTCTGTAGCTAAAAGTAACCCCCTCACTTTTGACAAAAGGTGGCGCTATAGAGTGCCTCTTCCACGCCCTCTTATGAACTTTTGCCAGTGTCTAGCTGTCACTAATACTGATATGTGTTCTGAGTTTGATGAAATTCTAAGCATGTTATATGCCTCAAAATCACCTGAGAAGTATTCCAGTTTGACATGTTGCCACGGCAACAATATTTTTAGATATCAATATCCCCCCAGCAGATTTATATCGGCTGTGTTTTAACATTATTCTGATGAAGTTTGAAGCAAATCGAGTAAAAATAAGATGCTGAATTCAAAGCATTTTGAAAATGACACACTTCCTGCTGCCAGTTGGTGGCGCTATAACTTTGACTCCTAATAGTCACATATATGCGATCGACATCATACAATGAATAATCTGATGAAGTTTGATTAAAATTAGGAAATGTATGTGGATGGTATTAGACACTTCCTGTTTCTCAATTCTCGCCATAAATTCAACGCCTCGCTACGAGCAAACCGTTCGAGATATCAAAAATCCCCTGGCAATTTTTCATCCCCAATGTCTTGAGATCATGTTGACCGAGTTTGGTGGCAATCGAGTAAAAAACCTATGACAAGTATATCAAATTCCAGAGCATGCGCTTTTTACATAACTCTAAATAGCTGACTTCCTGTTGGGCGGAGCCTATGACATGCAATACGCAAGTTGTTCGGCACGATGAGATCTATATGTGTACTGAGTTTCATATTAATACGTGTAAGTATGTGTGAGCTATACATCAATATTAATGACTGTGTTCCAGGGGGCGCCGTAGAGCCCCTGTGCCACGCCCGGGTCCCAACCTCTGCAGGCTCCTAAAGGCCACAGATCCAAAGGTGTGTGCAAATTTTCAAGAGTTTTTGAGTATGTTAAGGACTCCAAAAGCCCCCACAACTTTGACGACAAATATGAATAATAAACCCTAAATAGCCAACTTCCTGTTGGGCGGAGCCTATGATATGCAATACGAAAGTTGTTTGTATTGATGAGTTCTATATGTGTACCGAGTTTCGTATGTCTACGTACAAGTATGTATGATATATGGCCCTCCATATTCCAGGGGGCGCTGTAGAGCCCCTGTGCTACGCCCGTGTATCAGTCTCTGCCCGGCCCTAATGGCCGCAGGTTCCAATGTGTGTGCCAATTTTCAAGACTTTTTAAGCATGTTAAGGGCCCCAAAAGCCCCCGTAACGTTAGAAAATAATAATAAATATAGCTGCAAGTAGCGATGGCGGGCTCAAGCCACCAATGCCATCACCACCCCGGGGCATCAGGTAAACTGTGCCCAGCGGGCACATGCATTCACAATATCCCTCTGGCAGTGAGGTTTTAAAGGATAGAGGGGAGCGTAGAGGGGAGCGTGCATTTGCAGTGGCTGGGCCACGACTCTGGAATACCCTGCCTTTAGAGATCAGACTGGCCCCTTCCTTGTCTATTTTTAAATCTTTGCTAAAAACTTTTTTATTTTCCTTAGTGTACTGACTACTGTGTTATGCTACATTTTGAAATGGGTGGTTTTAAATTTTTTGTCTGGTCTATTTTTATGTATGTGTAATATTCTTGCTCTTATGTTAAAGCACTTTGGTCAGCCAGGAGGCTGTTGTAAATGCGCTATACAAATAAATTGAACTTGAACTTGAACTTGAACTTGATATGGCAGTTAAAGGGTTAATCCGAATCATCTAGACTTTAAAATCACATTCACAGAACAATATATATATATATATATATATATATATATATATATATATATATATATATATATATATATATATATATATATATATATATATAACTTTAGTAACACTTTACAATAAGATTTCATTTATAAACATTATGTTAACATGAACAATATTTATATAGCATTCATTCATGTCAGTTAATATTCCAAACTTAAACATTAAAACATTGTTTTATTGTGATTTTTTTCCAAGCACATTTTACCAATTCCAAACCATATCAATCTTAATAACTACCATTATTTTTTATTTAATCATTTATGAGTGCTATACAATAGTCCAGGAAAGCTGGAAGAGAAAAACAGGTCAAGAAGAACTGACAAAAGAATTGCAAAATAATTAGGAATTAATGTGAAGATTAATTTTTAGTCAATTCTGCAAGACAGACTTTTCAGGAAAGGAGGTGGAATAAAAATGAGCTCCTAAATCTTAATCCTGGATTCTGGAAGATATATTCCTCAAACCATCGGACAAGAGGAGGTGGTGCTGGTCCTTCACGAGTCACTCTAATCTGTTCATAAAGCCTATATATAAAGCCTTAATATATAGTATTTCACAATACTTCATGGTATTCTAATTAAATCATTTTTTGGAATCTTAAGTCTCTCAGAGCCTGACACCGAGTAATTCTGGAGACTCCAGGAAAGTGGCAGTTCTGTAAAATGTTGGCGCTGGAGACTAAATGCTCCCTGATAGTTTCACACCTAATTCACTTAACACACACACACACACACACACACACACACACACACACACACACACACACACACACACACACACACACACTTACATTTATTCATTTAGCTGACGCTTTTATCCAAAGCGACTTACAATTGCTATATGTCAGAGGTCGCACGCCTCTGGAGCAACTAGGGGTTAAGTGTCTTGCTCAGGGACACATTGGTGTCTCACAGTGGATTCGAACCCGGGTCTCCCACACCACAGACGTGTGTCTTATCCACTGCTCTAACACCACCCAATATATACATTTATCAGACGCTTTTATCCAAAGAGACTTACAGTGCATTCAGGCTATACATCTTTTATTTATCACGTGTTCCCGGGGAATCGAACCCCCAACCTTGCACTTGATAGCACAATACTCTACAAACTGAGCTACAGGAACATTAACCACAGTGACAGAGGGACAGAGTGACATCAGATGTATGATAGTTTTTTACTTTTCTATCATCCATATAATGTTGTATAGTCATGAAACTATGCATATTTCCTCAGAATGACTTGTATTCTATGTGTACATTTTTTTGAAGTGTTTAGAAGCTGCACTCTAAAAAAGTAAAAGACATTTACTGGTTACTTTTTTACTGTTATTTCAAAAAATCACCACGACAAAACCATTCAAGCTATCCAAAATTCATTCGCACCTGTTCTGTAAGATAAATTCTTTAAACAGTGGTAAAAGAGGATGTTGTGCTGAACCTTCAAGAGTCACTCAAAACGTATCTGTCCATAAAGCCTATAAAGAATTATTCTTAATATACAGTTCACAATACTTCAGCTTGTTATTCTAATTAAGTGAGGGTCATTTTATCAGTAAAATACATAAAATACATATTATTTTTCTTTGAAAGATTTCTATAAATGGTTTAAATCATACTTGTTTCTACAATAATTATTTAAAAGTAATCCTATAGCTCCATCTGGTGGCCATTATTGGTACTAAGAATTGCAAGCTTGATTTATAACTTATGATAGTTTAAATTTTATGATGGCTCTTGAAAATGATAAAGCTATGAAACTTACTGTGCTTCCTTCAAATGATGACTTCTAGGTATATAAAAAATTATGAAGAGTTGGAATGAAAATTTTTAAAGATATAGTAAAATAACTATTGTATTTTTTTATGTTACTTTAATAAATCGCTATGGCCACACCATTTAAGGTATCCTAAACCCATTCACAATTTAACATCTTCAGTATATTAGCTTGATACATGTCCTGTATCAATCTGTGTTGTTGTTTGTTTATTTTTATTTTTTTATTTTTCATAGTAAGATAACTGACCCTTTACTCTCCTTTTTAATAAATGTGCTTATAAACCAAGAACAAGCTTTTTATAGCTGTATTTATAAACTGCTTACTACTGACTATTAATATTGGGACAAGGCTTTATAAAGCATGAACTGAAAATTTACTTTTTGAGTTTGAAATTATTATTTGCAGCACAAATAAGGTTTTTTAGGATTTTTAAAAATCCCTAAAACTGTCAGAAAAGGATAAGGCCTAAGATATTTCTATGTGAGTGGCTAAATTTATTTTTGTTTTTATAATTGTAATACATAAACTATGAAATTATACAAAATGTATAAAAAAGTAAATAAATAAATACGCTACATTGAAAAAGCAGCCAAGACAAATGAGTCTCCTTTTTATATATATATATAGATTAAAATTGAAGACAGAAGCAGCTGGTATATGCGGTCACTTAATATTCAAATCCAGTAGATCCACTTCAGATTTATTTCTCAACAGTTTATGTTCACGTGGCTGTTTTCGTTTATATTCGCCAAGCTATTATGTATTTTGAAATAATCTTGTCCGTGATGTGTTCGTTCGTACGACGAAAGGCAGAATCCTGCAGCTCAAGAGATATGTTATTGTGCCAGTCGCGCTTTCAAATAGTCTTGCACACTTAAACGGGTCACAAACACCTGTATTTAGCTCTTGTTGTGTTATAATGTGTGTATTGTGTGCATTTATGGCAATATTTTATTTTAAAAAGCTATTAAACAAGAATAAATTCGTTAGTTTTGAACTTGTGACACTGTGCGCGCTGATCGGAGCGGTGATTTCAGATAGGCAGGCACAAATATTTAATTTTCACACAAACAGTTCAAAAACATCTTAATTTAGCTCTTGGTGTGTTCTAATTGGTGAATTGTGTGATATCGCTGCAATACTTTATTCTTAATAGCTATGAAACAAGAATAAACTCGTTTTTTTCTGAGCTCATCATTCCACACGCTCATGCTCAGAGCGGTGATTCATCTCTCCTGTTTCTCACGTATCACTGACCACACATCAATTATTAATGAGCCCTGACCCGGTAATAATCATATATGTTGGTTTAGCTTGTCAGTGTGAATTAAATCTAAGTATTTATTTGTATTTTAACCGATTTAAAAGAGAAACTAAAACTCCGGTAATTGCACCTGTAGGGGCGCAATTTCTCTCAGACAATGGAAGTCTAAGCACATATACTCAAACAGAGGGACAGAAATGAGATGAGATGTCTGACAGTTTTTTAATTTTCTGTTATCCATACAGTGTTGTAAAGTCGTGAAACTATCCATATTTACTCAGAATGACTTTTTGTCTGTATGAAAAAAAGGTTTTGAAGTGTTTGGAATTTAAAAATGCAGGAAAATTAATAATTCCATTTTTAATGTCATTTAAAAAAAATCACAGAGACAAAACCGTTCAAGCTATCCACAATCTATTGGCAATTTAAGTTGTTTAAAATGTTTTGGCATCATGTAGACAAAGTTTGGTGTGTATAGTGTTACTCTCCTCTGAGCAGTATGCATTAATTCACAGCTAAATGTAAAAAAAAAAATCCACATTCAAATCAAAATAGCTGACTTCCTGTTGATCGTAGCTGATGACTGTGAATTAGAAAGTTGTCCGTCTTGATGAGAACAATTTTTGTACCGAGTTTGGTGTCTGTAGCTAAAACTAACCCCCCCACTTTTGACAAAAGGTGGCGCTATAGAGTGCCTCTTCCACGCCCTCTTATGAACTTTTGCCAGTGTCTAGTTATCATAAATACTGATATGTGTTCTGAGTTTGATGAAATTCTAAGCATGTTATATGCCTCAAAATCACCTGAGAAGTATTCCAGTTTAACATGTTGCCACGGCAACAATGTTTTTAGATATCAATATCCCCCCAGCAGATTTATATAGGCTGTGTTTTAACATTATTCTGATGAATTTTGAAGCAAATCGAGTAATAATAAGATGCTGAATTCAAAGCATTTTGAAAATGACACACTTCCTGCTGCCAGTTGGTGGCGCTATAACTTTGACTCCTAATAGTCACATATATGCGATCGACATCATACAAAGAATAATCTGATGAAGTTTGATTAAAATCAGGAAATGTATGTGGATGGTATTAGACACTTCCTGTTTCTCATTTCTCGCCATAATTTCAACACCTCGCCACGAGCAAACCGTTCGAGATATCAAAAATCCCCTGGCAATTTTTCATCCCCAATGTCTTGAGATCATGTTGACCGAATTTGGTGGCAATCGGCAAAAAAACCTATGACAAGTATTTCAAATTCCAGAGCATGCGCTTTTTACATAACTCTAAATAGCTGACTTCCTGTTGGGCGGAGCCGGATGACATGCAGTACGAAAGTTGTTCGGCACGATGAGATCTATATGTGTACTGAGTTTCATATTAATACGAGCAAGTATGTGTGAGCTATACATCAACATTTATGACTGTGTTCCAGGGGGCGCCGTAGAGCCCCTGTGCCACGCTCGGGTCCCAGCCTCTGCAGGCTCCTAAAGGCCACAGATTCCAAAGTGTGCGCAAATTTTCAAGAGTTTTTGAGTATGTTAAGGACCCCAAAAGCCCCCACAACTTTGACGAAAAATATGAATACTAAACCCTAAATATCCAACTTCCTGTTGGGCGGAGCCTACGACATGCAGTACAAAAGTTGTTTGGTTTGATGAGATCTACATGTGTACCGAGTTTCGTGTGTCTACGTGCAAGTATGTATGATATATGGCCCTCAGTATTCCAGGGGGCGCTGTAGAGCCCCTGTGCCACGCCCGTGTATCAGTCTCTGCCCGGCCCTAATGGCCGCAGGTTCCAATGTGTGTGTGCCAATTTTCAAGACTTTTTAAGCATGTTAAGGGCCCCAAAAGCCCCCGAAACCTTGAAGAAAAATAATAATAAATATAGCTGCAAGCAGCGATGGCGGGCTCAAGCCGTCAGTGCAACACCACCCCGGTGGCATCGGGAAAACTGTGCCCAGCGGGCATAAGCATTTACAGTAACCCTCTGGCAATCAAATTTTAAGGGATATGGCAGTTAAAGGGTTAATCCGACCCGTCTAGACTAGACTTTTCCCTAAATTTGAGACTCTCGAATGTCCAATGTCAAGCCAACTTTATGCCTGTTTTTGTTTTGTTTTTTACTTTATTTTTCTTTTCTCTGTGCCGGATTGCTGATGTCTTTTACCCGGGCATAGATGTCCATCCATCAATTACGAACATTCATCCGCAAATGTCCGAGCGGTCGCGAGCGCGGATGGGAGAATGGCGCATGTTTTATTTTTTTTGAGCTACTGGGATGGTGCCCCCTCTGGGAGTTGGTGCCCTATGAAGACTGCGTATTCTGCATATAGGGAGTGGCGGTACTATCTGGAAGATATATTCCTCAAACCGTCGTACAAGAGGAGGTGATGCTAGTACTTCAAGAATCTCTCAAAACCTATCTGTTCATAAAGCCTATATATAAAGTCTTAATATAGTATTCCACAATATGTTGTGCTATTCTAATATTATTGTGGTTTTTTATTGACATTGTTTTTTGCTGTTATTTTTTGTTTTAATATTGTTACTGTTGTTACTTGTTGTACGGTGACCTTGAGTGGTTTGAAAGGCGCCTTAAATAAAATGCATTATTATTATTATTATTATTATTATTATTATTATTATTATTATTATTATTATTATTATTATTAGCTGTACACTTGATAAAAAAAATTAAATATTAACTTATGCAATTGTATATATAATATATATATATATATATATATATATATATATATATATATATATATATATATGTATATATATATATATATATATATATGTATATATATATATATATATATATATATATATATATATATATATATATATATATATATATATATATATAGTGTACAGTTTTCTTTTATTGCATCTTGAAATAAATGTTTTTGAGTTCTGTGTTTGTTTATTTTTTTTATTTTTATTTTTTTTAGGAAGATTACAGCCTTTAATCTCCTCAAAATAAATGTGCATATAAACCATGAACAATTTAATTATAGCTGTATTTATAAAATGCTTACTAATGACTATTGATTTTGGGAGTAGGCTAGCAACAGTTGATGTTGAGGCCTAAGATATTTCTTAAGCTGTAATGATGAAAAAACAACAACAACACCAAATTGCTTTTTTTTCTGCTGGTCTCCCTCCCTCTCTCTCTCTCTCTCTCTCTCTCTCTGACACCAAGCCCATCCCCTCTCCCACACATTCACACAAACTCAGCACACACACTTAACACACACACACTTAACACACAAACATACACACACACACACACATTACCCAGAGGGACAGTGACATCAGATGTATGGTAGTTTTTTTAATTTTCTATCATCCATATAGTGTTGTATAGTCATCAAACGATGCATATTTCCTCAGCATGACTTGTCTTCTATGTGTACATTTTGTTGAAGTGTTTAGAAGCTGCACTTAAAAAAATAAAAGACATTTACTGGTTCCTTTTTTACTGTTATTTCAAAAAATCACCATGACAAAACCATTCAAGCTATCCAAAATAAATTCGCACCTGTTCTGTAAGATAAATTCTTTAAACAGTGGTAAAAGAGGATGTGATGCTGATCCTTCAAGAGTCACTCCAAGCTTATCTGTCCATAAAGCCTATAAAGAATTATTCTTAATTCACAGTATTTCACAATACTTCAGCATATTATTCTAATTAAGTGAGGGTCATTTTATCAGTAAAATACATATTATTTTTCTTTGAAAGATTTCTATAAATGATTTAAATCATACTTGTTTCTACAATAATTATTTAAAAGTAATCATATAGCGCCATCTGGTGGCGATTATTGGTACTAAGAATTGCAAGCTTGATTTATATGTTATGATAGTTTTAATTTTAAGCTGGCTCTTGAAAATGATAAAGCTATGAAACTTACTGTGCTTCTTTCAAATGATGACTTCTACGTATATAAAAAATTATGAAGAGTTGGAATGAAAAATGTTAAAGATATAGTAAAATAACTATTGTATTTTTTTATGTTAATAAATCGGTATGGCCACACCATTTAAGGTATCCTAAACCCATTTGCAATTTAACATCTTCAGTATATTGGCATCATGTTGAAAAAGTTTGGTGTGAACTACTTGTGTCTTCTTGGAGGAGTATGATTCATTTTCAGGCTGATTTGATCATAAATCCACAATAAAATTTCTGAGTTCTGTATCAATCAGTGTTGTTGTTTGTTTATTTTCATTTTTTTTATTTTTCATAGGAAGATAACTGACCCTTTACTCTCCTTTTTAATAAATGTGCTTATAAGCCAAGATCGAGCTATTAATAGCTGTATTTATAAGCTGCTTATTAATGACTATTTAAGTTGGGACAAGATTTTATAAAGCATGAACTGACTATTTACTAATGAGTGCAGTTATTATAAAGTGTTACCAATGCATTTACTAATGTTAACAAATTAGACATTATTTTACAGTGTTATAAAATCCTTTAATGACTTATAAGCATTTGTGAAAGTTCTGCTTGCATTACAGCTTAGTCTTCATCTGTGAGCTGAACAGTTTTACTGTTACATCCATGAGATTATGTAAATTAAGATAAATGTCATGTCACAGGATGGAATAGGTCAGTATCAAATGAGATTGAAATTATTATTTGCAGCACAAATAAGTATTTTTAGAATTTTGTTTTTAATTCCTGAAACTGTCAGAAAAGGATAAGGCCTAAGAGATTTCTTAAGCTGTAATGAAAACAGCAATGTTAGCAAAAGCAACAAAAAATAACAATTTAAAATACTTTTTTTCTGGTGATTAAAGAGATGATTAAGTTTCTCTCTCTCTCTTTCTCTCTCTCTCTCTCATTGTGTCTGCCACTCAGCTCATGCCCATCCCCCACTCACAGACACACACACACACACATACATTCCTCAAACAGAGGGACAGAGTGAGTTGAGATGTCTGACAGTTTTTTAATTTTCTTTTAATCATACAGTGTTGTAAAGTCATGAAACTATGCATATGTCCTCAGAATGATTTGATCTCTGTATGAATTTTTTTTTAAGTGTTTGGAAGCTGCAATTTAAAAATACAGGACAATTAATGATTCCCTTTTTACTGTCATTTCAAAAAATCACCACGACAAAACCGTTCAAGCTAACCAAAATCCGTTCGCAATTTAAGTTCCTCAATGTTTTTTCAACATGTAGATAAAGTTTGGTGAGTATAGTGAACATTTCCTGTGAGGAGTATGCATTAAATCAGAGCTCAATTTAAATATTCAAATCAAAATAGCCGACTTCCTGTTGGTCGTAGCTGATGACTGTGAATTAGAAAGTTGTCCGTCTTGAAAAGAACAATTTATGTACCAAGTTTGGTGTCTGTAGCTAAAACCAACCCCCCCACTTTTGACAAAAGGTGGCGCTATAGAGTGCCTCCTTCACGCCCTTTTAAAAGCTTTTGCCATTGTCTAGCTATCACTAATACTTATATGTCTTTTGAGTTTCATGTAAATCTGAGCTTGTTGTCTGCCTCAAACTCACCATAACAGAACATTCAAGTTTGACATGTTGCCATGGCAACACTATATCAGATATCAATATCCCCACAACAGATTTACATCGGCCGTGTTTTGTCATTATTCTGATGAAGTTTTAAGTAAATAGAGTAAAAATAAGATGCTGAATTCAAAGCATTTGGAAAATGACTCACTTCCTGCTGCCAGTTGGTGGCGCTATAATGTTGACTCTTAATAGTCACATATATGCGATCGGTATCATACAACGAACAAACCAATGAAGTTTGATCAAATTCAGGAAATGTATGTGGATGTTATTAGACATTTCCTGTTTCTCATTTCTAGCCATAATTTCCGAGCCTCGCCACGGGCAAACCGTTCGAGATATCAAAAATCCCCTCACAATTTTTCATCCCCAATGTCTTGAGATCATGTTTACAGAGTTTCGTGGCGAATGGGTTGAAAACCTCAGAGGAGTATTTCAAATTCCAGAGCATGCTTTTTTTAAACAGCCCTGAATAGCTGACTTCCTGTTGGGCGGAGCCTATAACATAAAGTGTGAAAGTTGTTCGGCTCAATGAGATCTATAAGTGTACCGAGTTTCATATAAATACATGCTAGTGTGTGTGAGCTATGGTTCAAGATTTCTGACTGTGTTCCAGGGGACGCTGTAGAGCCCCTGTGCCACGCCCGGGTCCCAGGCTCTGCAGCGTCCTGATGGCCGCAGATTCCAATGTGTGTGCCAATTTTCAAGAGTTTTTGAGCATGTTAAGGCCCCCAAAAACCCCCGGAAGGTTTAATAAAAAAATAAAAAAAATAATAATAAGAAGAATAATCCTTAGAAGAACAATAGGGCTCTTCGCCCCTTCGGGCTTGAGCCCTAATAACAAAATATAGCTGCAAGCAGCGATGGCGGGCTCAAGCCACCAATGCCATCGCCACCCCGGTGGCATCAGGTAAACTGTGCCCAGCGGGCACATGCATTCACAATATCCCTCTGGCAGTGAGGTTTTAAAGGATACGGCAGTTAAAGGGTTAATCCGAATCATCTAGACTTTAAAATCACATTCACAGAACAATATATATATTAGTAACACTGTACAATAAGATTTCATTTATAAACATTATGTTAACATGAACAATATTTATATAGCATTCATTCATGTCAGTTAATATTCCAAACTTAAACATGAAAACATTGTTTTATTGTGATTTTTTTCCAAGTACATTTTACCAATTCCAAACCATATAAATCTTAATAACTACCATTATTTTTTATTTAATCATTTATGAGTGCTATACAATAGTCCAGGAACGCTGGAAGAGAAAAACTCCTTATATTCATGTGTGCAGAATTATTAGGCATGTTTCTTTTACAGATGAAATGCGCTAAAATAGACTTTTAACTCAAACTGTAAGGTCGAAAATTATGAAATACCCATGAGAAATATCAAACACAAATGCAAAACAGAAATGGATAAGTTAAGACTTGACCATTGTACAAAAAATACTGACTGGGTCATGAGGTCAGAAAAGAAGAAGAAAAAAGCAGGTCAAGAATAACTGACAAAAAGAATTGCAAAATAATTAGTAATTAATGTGAAGATTAATTTTTAGTCAATTCTGCAAGACAGACTTTTCAGGAAAGGAGGTGGAATAAAAATGAGCTCCTAAATCTTAATCCTGGATTCTGGAAGATATATTCCTCAAACCATCGAACAAGAGGAGGTGGTGCTGGTCCTTCACGAGTCACTCTAATCTGTGCATAAAGCCTATATATAAAGACTTAATATATAGTATTTCACAATACTTCATGGTATTCTAATTAAATCATTTTTTGGAATCTTAAGTCTCTCAGAGTCCGACACCGAGTAATTCTGGAGACTCCAGGAAAGTGGCAGTTCTGTAAAATGTTGGCGCTGGAGACTAAATGCACCCTGATAGTTTCACACCTAATTCACTTAACACACACACACACACACATTACCCACAGTGACAGTGGGACTGAGTGACATCAGATGTATGATAGTTTTTTTTTAATTTTCTATCATCCATATAGTGTTGTATAGTCATGAAACTATGGTCATGAGACCAGTCATTCTGAGGAAATATGCCTCAGAATGACTGGTCTTCTATGTGTACATTTTTTTTTAAAAGTGTTTAGAAGCTGCACTTTAAAAAAATAAAAAGACATTTACTGGTTCCTTTTTTACTATTATTTCAAAAAACATCACGGCAAAACCATTCAAGCTATCCAAAATTCATACACACTATTCTGTAAGATTAATTCTTTAAAACAGTGGTAAAAGAGGATGTGGTGCTGATCCTTCAAGAGTCACTCAAAACGTATCTGTCCATAAAGCCTATAAAGAATTATTCTTAATATACAGTTCAAATTACTTCAGCTTGTTATTCTAATTAAGTGAGGTCATTTTATCAGTAAAATATATACAATTCATTTTTTTTGAAAGATTTCTATAAATGATTTAAATCATACTCGTTTCTACAATAATTATTTAAAAGTAATCCTATAGCTCCCTCTGGTGGCCATTATAGTACTAAGAATTGCAAGCTTGATTTATAAGTTATGATAGTTTTTAAATTTTATGCTGGCTCTTGAAAGTGATAAAGCTATGAAACTTACTGTGCTTCCTTCAAATGAGGACTTCTACTTA
>NW_020526967.1:0-75771 GCF_003368295.1 Carassius auratus | reverse complement strand
AACAGTTCAGTGAAATATAAGACAGGTCAACCAGATAATGTTTATTTTAAGGTAAAACATTCAAATCTACTGTAAAACATACATCAAAACATCAGCATATAGTCAGGTGATCAAACGGGACCTTTTAATGGACCACAGCTGAGGTCTGTAATGGATTATAAATCTTGCATTAGGCAACGATTTTAAACACAAAAGAAAAAAGAAGGAAACCTTAAAAACAGAAGAGGGCCTAAGACAAAGCCCTGAGGGATGCCATGACTACTTTCAACACACACTGAATAAACTAGCACATACAATGTCTAAAGCAAAATCTCAGAGGAACTGAAGTCACCATATGTTGGAAGAATGTAAAAATATTTCCATTAAGGTAACAACTGCATAACACTTCATTATTTCAGTATGTTAAATAAAACATATCATGTTGCATGTATGTGGAAGTTAATCCAAGAGGTTTAACAGCATCAGGTGAATAATTAAGGGATTAGAAAGTGCTCATTTTCTGTTTAAACAAGCCTATAGATAGTTCTATTCACTTCACATGATAAACAGTATGCACTGATCCACAGAATAACTGCAGAACGAGTGCCGTTGTAATTTTCTTTTTTTTTATTAGCTTTACAAAATTAATACGTATTGCCATGTAGCAGATCATACATGGCATTGGGAGAGAAGACAGAAAAAGGAAGAGAAGGGAAGGAAGCAGTCCTTATGCTGCATACACACACACACAGCTTGGTTCTGTACCCCGCTGCGTGGCCACTGAGTCACTCACATACACACTATGATCACTGTAAGATAGGGTTTGATTTGTGGCCACACACCAAGATGACAGCTAAAGGAGACAGCACCCAGCCAAGAAAATGAGAGACAGGGCCAGCTGTTAGACAGGTGTACACACACACACACACACACACACAGTGATAGTCATCGGAATAAGATATGATCCTCACTAAGACACATAATGGCTTTCTTACAAACAGGAACTTACAGACATGCACACGACATTCTTCAACCAACCATACCTTGGCGGCACTTTTCAGCTGATACATGGACGGATCGTCGGCTGCCTTGCCCGAGGCACATTTAGTGGCACTAATCAGCTCAGCCAAAGCTTTAGCGACATCTCTGATTGCATTTATCAGTACAACCTGAAAGAGATATAGAGAGAGAAGACTTTATAACAACCACCTTAGTCATGATATGCACTGGCTTTATCCACTCCCATAATGCATTGCACTCCTCCAGGGGTGCAGTTCTATATCAGAACCACTTACATAATACCATACAATACATTATGATTTATTAATCCTCAACTGGTAAATTTAGATTTTGGGAAAGATGTGTCATGATACATGCCACTGGCTGTTAGAGTGAGTCAGAGAGTGTCTGCACCCAAATGTCGAGATTTGAGAATCTAATGAGCTAATGATATTCTTCATTACACTCTCTGTCAGGGGTTAAAAAAGGATAAATATAGTCCAGGATAAAAATATAGGCGCAGACAGAATTAGACACACTGGGCATTGGGTAATGTCTGAAATTTTGGTGCCGTGAAAATATTATGACAGATTATAACCGTGAACACGCACCTGTGTCTCAGGGTCCTCTGATCCCATGCTCGCAGCGCCCAGTTTGACCACGTCAGTGAGCTGTGTGATGGTTTGGCAGAGGACTGGGCCGCCTGGGCTAGTTTGTCCTGGCTCGATGCAGCACCATACACAAGCAGCTTGTGTCCTCGACCAAAGCTTTAGCGGTTTCAATATGTTCTCTTCTGAAGTGTGCAGGAACAAATAGGCTTCAGGTAACTCAATGAGACACCCAAGATTATGCTGACGTTAATAAAGCAAACATTTGACATTTTATGTATGAGATGCTGAAACTGCTATGTTCCACTAGGTCTTACCTGTGGTCTGCGAAGACTCTTCGTTCTCTGCATTCAGGGTGCCGCAGAGGCGAACATGATGGTTGTGTCCAGATCAGCGATGATGCGGAGACAGAACTGCTGCAGTTATGCAGGCCTGAGTTCCTTTATTACCAGCCTGCAGCGCTGATAACACCATGGACCCTGCAGGAGAGAGTGGATCACACTTCATTATAACTCCATAGGCAGAGCTGGGGACAGTTTTCCAAGCCTATAGCACTTTACTTCAGCATTAATAACAAAATTAATAACTTTTCATTTATTTTATTCAATCTATTAAATATATTAACATTAAAATGACAGTTTTTTTATTCGCACAAATAATAACAACAATAATATTTTTGTAAGGTTTGATTGTTATATAATTTAAATAGTTTCAATTAGAAATACATATATTACATACGTTGTATTGTATTATAATTATAAATAAACAGATTTAAAAGATTGTTTAATATAATTACATAATTTAAATAGACGACAGAAATAGATAAACAGTATTTAGATAAATTGACAATAATATACAAATATGATAATATTGATATATAATATCAATAATTTCAGAATGTCTTGTATATTAAAAAAATATAATTAAAAATTCAATAAGAAGTGTATAAAGAGAAATTGTTTTATAAAGTAAAAATATTATGATTTTTATTAAAATTAAAAATTATTAATATTCGAAAAATAGTATACTTTTTATTAAAAATATAACAATAAATTATGCATTTCTAAGTACTATTTAAATTACTATTATATAAAAATGTACCAACATTATTATTTTAAAATATTATTATACATGAAACAATTTAAATGATTTAAATCAAGCAATTATATGAAGTATCCTTTTGACAACTTATTTACAATTACAATACAAATATGTATTTTTTCTAGATAGAGAGAGAGAGAGAGAGAGAGAGAAAGAACGACATCACGAGTTGTCATCACGAGTACATGAAAAGCAATAAGGAGGGATTCGAATGCAACATCTCTATTCACGTTTAATATAGAAATGACTGCAGGGAGAGCTGAGGTTTGAACTGAACGGGGCCGGTGGGGGACGTGGACACATTTAACAGAGCTCATTTAAAGCAGTGAGGGGTCACAGCACCAGCACAGCGGGACAGACCGACTCCAGCTACTGAGATGTAATCAAAGACAATTTGACACACTGACAAATGACATCTACTGTATACAGTCCCAACTGGGGCTTCCGGCATTCATTCCAACAACAGTAGCAAAACAGCTGGAACACAAAGAATGAAAAGTGCAGTCACTAAAAATAAGCAGGAGACTCTCATTGTGTCTGTCTGAGCGTGAGTGTTTGCCAGGGCATTGCTATGCAGTTTCTACAGTGTTGCTGCTGGTTCTATGGCTGTTGTTTATACTGTTGATATCATGTAGCAAGTTTAGCTGGAAGAGTGCCGTTATATGATGACTAGGGTGTTGTGTGTGGTTGCACAGGTGTTGCTTTTCTAAAGTATTGTAGCTATGTGGTTGCTAGAGTGTTGTGGTCAGTTGAAAGTGTTGCATTGTGATTGTTGTAGTGGGTATCAATAACATTAATATGTGGTTTCTAGGGCAATAACGGTGGTTGCTACAGTGTTTAACTGTCTATGTTGCTAGGATGTTATGGGTAGTCGACAGGGTGGTGCTATGTGATTGGAAGGCTGTTGTGACTGCACAACAGGGGTGTTGCTATGTTTTTTAGGGTGTTGTTGGTGGTTGCCAGTAGAGATTGCTGATATGGGTTTTTCTTTAGCCGATCCCGATGTTTAGAGGTCAGGGTCAGCCGATGGCCGATGGCCGATGGCCGATATGTGCTGCCGATTTTTAGGGCCGATATCTTGAAGTTTTCCCCTTCATTTGCATTCTAAAATGTCACACTAATAATAAGTGGATGCACAACATTTCTAAACTTACCATCATTTATTGAGCACTGACTTGAACCATTTCTCGAATCTTAATTTTGTGCACTGCACTGTATTAAAATAAAAAATGTATCCAAATCAGATTTTTTTTAAAACAATTAAAACATTTTGCAGAACAGGATCAAATAAAGTACTGGTCATAATACTTGCATAAAATGTTTGATGTTAAAAAAGCTGTTCACTGACTGCGCAGCACAGCCACAAGCGCCACAGTTACGTTTGGGATCATTTTATTTTAATACTATAGTGTCATTTGAAAACATTACAGTTGCGTTTTAAAATACAACAACGAACACCACGAAACCATTTAAAGAGGCGCATTCAGCGGTCTCCTTGACGGGAAACAGTCTGCAAAGTAAAATGATCTCCAACGTATGGCGCGCTTTCTTCATTTTATCAAATGATCATAATCACATCTATTCATTTTACAGTCCTGCTACTAGCATTTTATTCATACTAAAACCCCTTTGATTCGGGTGAGAAAGCTTTTTTCCCAAGTGGCTTTTGCACATAATACCACTGCAGCATTAAGCATTAAGGTTATTAATTGATCGTTAATTTAAACAACGATCGATCATGGAAATGATAGAATATTGACATCCCTAAATACAAATGAGTTGGATGGAAAACTGGCTATTGTCTGCATCAAACCATGGCTCCGAACAAATGTTATTCACCGTTCTGGGCCGCTCCAGGACAGCTGTCTCTCTGAGCGCGGTGCTGTCTGTGAGCGAGGCGGAGTAACGCTGGAGTGTGTGTGAGAGCTGCCAACTTCTCCACCCCATTTACAGAGTGAAATTCTCTGACTACCTTTATCTCCCAGGACTGTTGTTGAATCTTCCAAAAGTTTTGGCTTGGGGTCCTTTATATGTGGCAGCAGCACTTTCCAGTGCACCAATAACACGGGGCTGCCCGCCGACATGCCTGACTTTAAATCGGTGCTACTAAACACGGATATCGGCCGATGCCGATATATAAAAAATTCACAAATATCGGCCCGATATATCGGTCGACCTCTAGTTGCCAGTGTGATGTTAGGGTATTGTGGGTGGTAGCATAGGTGTTTATATGCTATTACTATGGTGTTGTCAGTAATCAACAGGGTGTTGCTATGCTATTTTTAGGGTGTTTTGGTGGTTTCCAAAGTGATGCTTAAGTGTCTTAGGTAATTGCTATGTTTTTTCTAAGGCGTTGTGGGTGGTATCACCCCCTCTAATGTCCGTATGATATTCTGGTCTCAATATTAGTTTCAATATAATTTTCTATGTAAATATGAGCCTTAGCAAGTGCAGCATACCTCTACATAAGTTTTTTTAAGTGCAGTCAGAAGAGGCTTTAAAAACAAAATTATTTTCTAATACCGTGGTAAAAAGTTAATAGAAACAAAAAGTAATGCAGCAAACTACACAGAAGAAACGGCGTCCCGTGGTCCCGAGCGAGCCTACCTTCTCTGTGACGGCGCGGGCGTACTCGATCAGCTCTCTCTTGGTGAAACTGTCCGTCGGGCTCATCTGCAGGGCTCCAGCCTTCTGGACCAGATAGATGCAGCCGTGACCCAACTCCTGCACCCGAGTCTTGATCTGAGATCCCACCTAGAAACAGCCATGATATCAAGTCTAAGAAAGAGTGAGCTGGCGTCCAAGTCAGAGTGAATCTGGCTCTGAATCTGAATGCATTCGTGCTCTGTGACGGCTCTAAAAGCCACTGCCTCCATTCAACCAAGCTCTATCCAATAATTAAGAAGTGATTGTGACGGCCTTTGAGGGGGCCCGAAAGCACTGTATGTTCATTACCTGACACACAGATCCATGGGTGGGTGGCTCTTCATTATGAATATCACAACGGGCTTTTAATGCTTGTGGGGGTGCACGGCTGCTATGGTAACAGTATCAGCCGCTTATGTGAAAAAAAGATAGTGAAGAGAGCTGGTGGCTACTGCGTCCATGTGTTTTTTTTTTAAAGTGAAGAGAGCAAAGGTGTGAAATGTATCAGCTGATATTCACACCTTTGTTCACAGGATTAACACCATGCAAAATGGAAGTATAAGGTTAGCTACAGTATACTACACTGACCAAGTTGCATGTTTTTGCACTAAATCACTAAATAGGAAGGTGTGAATAAGTTTATTTTTCTTATATTTCAGTGCTTATGATACACTATTGTGGATGTGATTTCAGAGTGAATAATTATTAAGTTTTCAGAAAATACCCTAGCACTAATTTTTCTATTTCTCACACAAATCTATCGAATGGCTTCAGAAATTTGATTATAGTACACTACTGCCAATAAGATGGTTTAAAAGATTTTTACATTAACTTTCTGTTAGAACAAAAGTATATTAACTTTATTTTAATGAACAATTACTTTATTTATTTCCTTTTAGTTTTTCTACACTTATTTTCCTTATATATTAATACATCTAAAACTATTAAGAATTGTTAGTGTCAAATGATTAATCGCTATTAACTGCATCCAAAATAAACAAGTTTGATTAGATAATATATGTGTGTGTACAGTATATATTTATTATTTATATATAAATGTATGTATAAATATATAAGTGTATATTTTGAAAGTATGTACACGTATTTACATTCATACTGTATATTTGTATTCATATAATTTATATTATATATAAATATATTTAATATATAAAAATAAAATTTTTCTTAAATATATACATGTATGTGCAGATAAGTCAGTTTGAATACTTCATTTTGTCATTAAAATGGAACCTTCTGGCATTTGACCGCTTTCTGGTGTTGAGAAGTGCGTTAATTTTGATAAATGAAAAATGTTATTCTTATTTAGTGAAAAAAAAAACCCTGTGAATTAAAGTTTTTATTTATATTTTTGAACTCAGTCTTATCAAATTAGGTAATATAATGCATTTTTTTTGTCAAAATGCAGGCCTATATAATAATATTGTGCACAAGTCATATAAAACATTTATGACATTTAGGGTCTTCCCTACCCCCTCTCAAAGTTCAATAGTTCATCGTTTCATTGCACAGTATGTTAAAGAGCATTCTTGACTTCCAAAGGCCTGCTTTTGTGTTTCACAGAAGAACAATCAGTGATCTGTTTCCTTAAGTCTGGAGTTTATGTGAGGGTTAGGCCATCTGCGCGTCCATTAGCGTGTCTGTAAATGTGCATTTCTCAGATCAATGCTCCTGTGGGGCTAGAGACACACTTGCTGCACTGATCCTCACCTCCTCTAGCTCAGCAGTGGCAGCTGCCAGACGGCCTTGTTGTGCCAGCTGGCTGTAATCCACCGTCACCTGAGACGCCAGTCCACCCAGCTCCTCCGGACAGGTCACTGACTTCGTCATCTAGGGTCACATAACAGAAGCATAAGCTGGGATACTGTGACTAAAAATGTTGAAGCGTTTTAAGTGAGCGTCCTCACCATTTCCTGTGCAGTAATGGCGATGGCTTTTGAAAACTTCACCATGGTGGTCTGGTAATCCACAAAAGTGCCGTCAGGTTCTGGCGGTGTACCTTCATCCATCTGCGAAGTAAAGAGACCCTGAATAACAGTGATGTAATGCTGGATCCAGTCCTAATACAAATGACCATCTTTGCGTGATTCATATGCACGACGCTGCGATCAATCCCGCAGAAAATGATCAGAGTGCAGATATTCAATTGGCTGCCATTGTCTTCCAGCGTGAGTCATGACAGAATAATGAAAGATTGCGTGCATCCAGAGCTGATAAATGGAGATGTTGTGCCAATTCAGTCTAATAATGAGATCGAGAGGCAGCTGTAGTATCTGTGGCACATTAACATACGAGTGCCAGCTAGAGGTGCCTTTGATCAGAAAGCATTCTACAAAAAGAATAGATTTTAATAAAAAGGGGAATTTACATAAAAAAAAAATCAATTTTTTTTATTATAAATTATTAAAAACACACACACACACACACACACACACACACATATATAAAGGGGGTGTTTTTTTTATTAAACTATGTTTTACTGAACAAATTGCTATTTCTTTAAATTAATTTGATTAGAATTAAAATGTTTTTTAAATGTACCTCATAAAAATAGAAATCTATAAAAATCTACCTCTGCTCTAATCTATAGAGAGCCCTTTTACATTAGCCCTACTATAAGGTTACAATTAACACCAGAGCCCAAACTTAAATTTAATTACTATCCATTTTTAATAATCAACACTAAAATAAAAAATACAAATACAAAATTGCGCAAACATGTAAATGGCACTCAACGCAGTTGTTTAAAAACAAATTTTTTTTTAAGTATTTATTTTTTAGATATTATTAGTATTTGTCAATAGCATTACTGCTTTCAAGATTTAAAATAATTTTAGAAATATTATATATAAATGCTGATTAAACCATTTAGTAGCCATTACAAAAACACAAACACATTTAAATATATCTGACTAAATAAGACCGTGAATGAGTTTATGTTTCTATATTTAAGTGTTTATGATATACAAATGCAGGTGAAATTTGAGAGTAAATAATGACTTCCTTTTTATGTCTGGCACCAAAATTTATAAATAAATAATCTATAATATATTTTAATTGTCTGTATTGGTCAAACTGTTATTTTTTTGTATTTTTTGTTTTTTTTTACACTTATTGTTTATGTTAATCATCATCATCATCATCATCAAAAAAATAAATAATAGTAGGATTAAATTTTTTTTTAAGGATTATTATTATCATTATATGCACTTTTTTGATATTAGAAAAATAAATTATATATTAGACTTGGAAACACAGTCATCCACTAATTTTCAGTGTGGAGTCACTAACCCTTCCAATGGACTCAGCGATGGACTCCACCATGCCGCCCACCATCCCGCCCTCACTGGCCGCTTCGTTTAGGGTCACCATGATGTCATCAACTGCCTCCTTCATCAACTGGGCCGCTTCAGCTATGGCATCATGGGTGTGGGACGCCTACAAAAAAAAAAAAAAAAAAAGGTGGCTGATGGGATAAAGATGGCCAATTTAGACCCATTAGCACCACTTCATTAATATACAGATGACAAACGTCTGAAGCTCTGGGAATGTGTCGTCGGATGCTGCAGGTGGTTTCAGAACATCAAGCTTTTTCCATAAAACCCCCCCCATGTGTTGTTCTTCCCATGGGTCGTACCTTAGGGTTTCCTCCGCCCTCTTTGGCAGCGTAGAGCATCTGTAGAGCAGATTCAAACAGGGTTTTGGTTTGATCCAGTATGTTCATCTGCTGCTGGTGGTCGGCATGTTTAGACGCCAGTCCCACCGACGCCACAATCGCTGGCTCGAAGTAGCTCGCTAACTGAGTCACCTGGGAAAAACACACACGTGTTAGGACTATCTGGCATGCAAACATAGTTTCCTGTGTATATTTCAGGCAAGAGCGTTGTATAGAGTGAACTCATACAACTTCTTTATTCTCCAGCTATTTATTGGAACGACAAGCTGACAAACACTACAGACAGCAGGCATCAGTCTCACTGCAACAAACAAAGCCGGATTTAATTAAAACCTGTTTTTAGACATGCTGTCATAATGTGACCAATAAACTTTGTTTGTTCAAGTGGCACTGTGTGATTTGCACAAAAAAGACGTAATATATGAAAGTATGAAGAAGGTTGTTGATCCAGGAACATTTGGTATTTGGCAACATTATTTGCCGTTCCACATTTAAAGTGTGTCCGTTACCTTGTGTCCGAGCTGAGCGGCTTCCCCTCGCGCTGCAGTGGAGATGGGGTCGATGAGGTGGCCGATCTCCTGCACGGCGGACGTCAGCTGCTCCTGTAAAGCCTGATGGGAGCAGAATCACCAAAATGGTAAAATACTAAAATAATACTGGCACACCAAGGTTAAAGTGGGTATATAATATAAAAAATATGTTACTAGCATATTGGCTTTTTATTAGAGACATAGAGATGCCTTATTTTGCCTTAGATATTTTAGATCACTTAAAGGGTTACTTCACCCCCAAAATGAAAATGTGGTTATTAATCACTTACCCCCATGTCGTTCCAAACCCGTAAAAGCTCCGTTCTTCTACACAATTTAAGATATTTTGGATGAATACCAGGAGGTTTGAGACTGTCCCATAGACTGCCAAGTAAATAACGGTGTCAAGGTCCAGAAAAGGTATGAAAAGTCATAGAATAGTCCATCTGCCATCAGATGTGCAATATCACCGTGCTCTGTGTGCTCTTCTGTGTCCTCCGCGCCACAAGGATGCGCAGTTTTATTACAAATCAAAGCTAAATCCTTGTGCAAAGGAAGACAGAGAAGAGCATACACAGCACAGCAGACAGTTGACAATGGTATTATTGAATAAAGTCGTTATTTTTGTTTTCTTCGCTTACAAAAAGTGTTCCCGTCGCTTCATATAACCCAGATTGCATGTTTAATGGTGGATGGAGTATTCTGACGATGACTTTTCATACCTTTTCTGGACCACAACACTATTATTTACTTGGCAGTCTACGGGACAGTCACAAGCCTCCTGGTTTTCATCCAAAATATCTTAAATTTTGTTCCGAAGATGAACTGAGTTTTTACAGGTTTGGAACGACATGGGGGTAAGTGATTAATGACAATAATATGACAAAATTTTCATTTTGGGGTGGAGTATCCCTTTAAACTTATCCCACCGCTAAATTTGGCAACAACATTATTAACTATTAATACACAGCAAATTAGGAGTTTACCGAGGCAAAAGTTGCAGGTAAGAGTTACTAGTTGTGACTTTTAAAGACACGGTATCAAATTATTAAACTATTAAAGGTACAATAAATCTGCTTGATTCAGAGGGTGAAATTGGTCATAAAAACTATATTACAATGCATAGTTGAGATATTAAATGGAAAAGGAACAACATTGCCCTTTCTAACAATAATACTAACATTATCACCAGTAAAAAAACTTTAACAAAAACTCTAATGTTTTTTAACAAACTAAAAATACACAATTATTATTCCCCGAAAGGCATTTTGATACAAATCAAAAAAGGGCTGTTATTGTTAAATAAAACTAAAACAATTAAAAACTGACAACTACTACAAATTATGAATATTATAGAAGTATTTAAATAATGCTAAAATAACACTGAATCTCTGATATGGAGAACTGGAGGCTTAAAGTAAAGAAATTACTTGTAAAACTAGCAAATAAATAGATTTAAAAAAAGTGTAATTGTTTAAAAATGTAGTTCAATGAAAATTTTTAAATGCAACATTTTATAGGTGTGTCTTAAAATCTAGTTGAAAGTTCATTAGCTGCTCCCATATTTGAACTTCAATTTTTTTGAACAACATTTATACAATGCTATATAAATGTTCTATTTCAAAATGTACTTTTTACAAAAAAAATACATGCATATGTCTATTTATTTGTTAAATTTGTAGTTGAAAAATTTTATGTACTTACATTTTAATTTGTAAATAAATGCACTGATGATTCATTTAATTTGTAATGTCACAACACAAGCTGTTGTAGACCTAATAGAAAGTAAGAGTGTACCAGAGCAACATTAATGAAACGTAATGTTACTATAGAGTGCTGGCAGCTTTTGACACAGACAGGTGTTATTGGTGTACCTCCAGAGAGATGTCGTCTCTGCGCGGCAGACTCTGACCCACGGCGGCGAGGGACACCTGCTCGATGTCCCTGATGCTCTTGTTGATGCTGTCGATGGACTGGTCACACTCCCGCTGCCCAGGGGCCTTGTCCCTGTCACAACAGAGGAGACGAGCTTGCTACAGGGTTGCCGTGGGCTGTTTTTCAGCTTAACTGAATTCGATTTTTCAACTCAATCCAGTTATTGTACATTACAGTTTCAGAAAACAGGAAAGTCAGTTCAGACGTGGGTGTTTTTGCTCTCTCTCTTTCACACACACACACACAGGGCTGGCTGAGCTCCAGCTCTGATTGGTTGATCTGGGAGGACAGTGTGTGGAGGGCAGCCAGATGGGCAGCGTGCCGAGCCGCTGTTCCTGCTTCTGCTGAGAGCGTTACAGTCGAGAAGACACCGTCACTGCTCTCAGATCAGGTCGTCTGTATACTCTCCGTGCAGGAGCATGGATGAGTGTCTGATGTGTGTTCAGTCTCCTCAAGCTACATCAATCAACCTCAGTGCTCTCAGTGGAGAGAGAAACCCACAAAGAGTCACTTACTGCAAAATACAACCCAGTGACACCAGACACAGTCTGTTATTTAGCTATTATTTACAGAGTCTTCGAATCAACCCTTCAGAAAAAAACAGACCTACTGGACAACTACTGTCGGCTTCTGGAAAAGAAAAATATTAAATGTAAACTACCGTGTTTATTTGTTATTATTACTATTAATTATTTTCATAGATGCAGGACTTTTTAAGCTTTTATCAAAACCTCTCAAACAACCATAAAATTTACTGAAAAAAAATAAATAAAATTATATATATATATATATATATATATATATATATATATATATATATATATATATATATATATTTATTTATTTATGGTCACTGTTAACTGAATTAAAGCACAAGCGATTTTGTAAAATAAAGGAAAAGAAAGAAAGAAAGAAAGAAAGAAAGAAAGAAAAGGCTATATGTTGGTTAATTGATTATTAAAGACATAAGAACAAAACATTTTTAATACTCAGTAATATTTTTTAAATATTTTTAAAAGATATATCTTATGCTCTTATGCTAAAACAGTAAAACAGAAATAATTTTGTTGAACAAATCATTTACTGAAATGGTTACACTGGGAACTGTTTTCTATGTAAAAGATTGAATTAATTAAATATTGAATTAATTAATTTTCAGCATCATCACTCCAGTCAAGACTCTTTGATGAACAGAGAGTCCAAAAGAACAGCATTTATTTGAGATAGAAATCTTTGTAACATTATGAATGTCATTACTGTCAATTTGATCAATTTAACGCATCCTTCCTGAATAAAACATTTTTATGTTCAATAAAGCTAATCTAACTGATGCCAAACTTTAGTGCGTCTAATTAAAAACTAGATCTAAACAAGATATTATCATATTAGGAAACAGACAACAAATAATAAACAGAGACACACTGTATTTATTAAATATACTGTATATTTAAAAGTGTACTAAATAAAACACACCCGTGAAATTGTTAAATGATTATTATGAGAGTTTTATGTATTTATACATTAATGTGCTGAACTGTTTATGTATCAATTTAATATAATAATATTCTCTATTCATTGGCTTGCCCTGGTTTTCCATTCCACTGCTTACTTATTGGAGATATCACTTCCCCCTGGAGCTGTAACATGTGCGGTAAGATTTGAGAAGAAAACGAGAGCATGTCTGAGGACTGAACAGCTGCTACTGTTAATAACACTTGCTCTTCAGTTATTTATTACAAGATGAAATTAAACCTCATCTTTTACCCGCATTATTATTATTTATCACCTGATGGAGACTGAAGCTGCAAGCTTTTCAAATTCACCAAACCGCTGAATCAGGTGTTTATTTGCATGCTGCTGACCTGATGGACGTGATGAGGCTCTTGATGGAGTCTGACACGGTGCGGGAATGGCCTGCCAGGATGGACCAGGTGGGCGGGTCTTTGGGGTTAAGGATGAGAGAGCGGGCGGTCTCTAATAAGTGGGTGGAGCTGTCTAGCATTGAACGGGCTGAGCGAACGATCGGCTCCTGCGCTGCTGAACCCTGGGAATGGAAAGAAATAAGTTTTTTATTGTATAATTCTTAAAGTTTTATAATGTATTTACAATGTTCATAATATATATATATATATATATATATATATATATATATATATATATATATATATATATATATATATATATATGTATGTATATATATGTATATTCGTTATATAACCCATCCATCAAAAAACATAAAATGCAAAAAAGTGATGAATCACCAAAATTGTTGGAAGGTTCATACAAACACACTTTCAGTCCTAAATAATTCTAGATTAAAAACATGCAAGAAGCTGCTGTAGGAACAGAACCAAACTCCCACAAACCCCAGAAACAGACTGAGGAGATAAAATTGTCAGGGACTTGGGTAAAAAAAAAAAAAAAACCCTTGCAAAACTCCTGCACTCACTGATCTTTTAGACTTCCTGTGAGGAAGTTCAGTGTCAAACAGTCAGTGCACGGAGAGAAACCACTTTGTATTGGCACAAGATTACAGGCAACATTTCAAGACAGAGAAGTCATCTAGTTATTTACGGAGTCAGTGTAGGCACATTTTACAAGGAAATACTTATAAATGTAAAATGCAAGATATTTGCAGTTACTTTTGGAACCATTGACTGATGGTAAAAAAAAAAGACAAAATCAACCTTTGCTTGTCTCTGAGCAACCCATGCTGTGTTTCTTTCCTGATTGAATTGCTTGAGTGAATAATTCAATAACTCACTCATAAAACAGACACTTGTTTTGTTTCTAAATGAATCAGTCCTTTTTAACTAATTATTTTAATAAATGATTCAATCACTCACTCAAAAACACAGTGAATTGATTAATTGCTGAATACATGGAACAGGTGGAGTAAACGATTCAATCACTCACTCATAAAGACAGTCAATTGATTAATTGCTGAATACATGGAACAGGTTGAGTAAACGATTCAATGACTCACTCATAAAGACAGTCAATTGATTAATTGCTGAATACATGGAACAGGTTGAGTAAACGATTCAATGACTCACTCATAAAGACAGTCAAATTGATTAATTGCTGAATACATGGAACAGGTTGAGTAAACGATTCAATCACTCACTCATAAAGACAGTCAATTGATTAATTGCTGAATACATGGAATAGGTTGAGTAAACGATTCAATCACTCACTCATAAAGACAGTCAATTGATTAATTGCTGAATACATGGAACAGGTTGAGTAAACGATTCAATGACTCACTCATAAAGACAGTCAATTGATTAATTGCTGAATACATGGAACAGGTTGAGTAAACGATTCAATGACTCACTCATAAAGACAGTCAATTGATTAATTGCTGAATACATGGAACAGGTTGAGTAAACGATTCAATGACTCACTCATAAAGACAGTCAAATTGATTAATTGCTGAATACATGGAACAGGTTGAGTAAACGATTCAATCACTCACTCATAAAGACAGTCAATTGATTAATTGCTGAATACATGGAATAGGTTGAGTAAACGATTCAATCACTCACTCATAAAGACAGTCAATTGATTAATTGCTGAATACATGGAACAGGTTGAGTAAACGATTCAATGACTCACTCATAAAGACAGTCAATTGATTCATTGCTGAATACATGGAACAGGTTGAGTAAACGATTCAATGACTCACTCATAAAGACAGTCAATTGATTAATTGCTGAATACATGGAACAGGTTGAGTAAACGATTCAATGACTCACTCATAAAGACAGACAAATTGATTAATTGCTGAATACATGGAACAGGTTGAGTAAACGATTCAATCACTCACTCATAAAGACAGTCAATTGATTAATTGCTGAATACATGGAACAGGTGGAGTAAACGATTCAATCACTCACTCATAAAGACAGTAAATTGATTAAATGCTGAATACATGGAACAGGTTGAGTAAACGATTCAATGACTCACTCATAAAGACAGTCAATTGATTAATTGCTGAATACATGGAACAGGTTGAGTAAACGATTCAATCACTCACTCATAAAGCCAGTCAATTGATTAATTGCTGAATACATGGAACAGGTTGAGTAAACGATTCAATGACTCACTCATAAAGACAGTCAAATTGATTAATTGCTGAATACATGGAACAGGTTGAGTAAACGATTCAATCACTCACTCATAAAGACAGTCAATTGATTAATTGCTGAATACATGGAACAGGTGGAGTAAACGATTCAATCACTCACTCATAAAGACAGTCAATTGATTAATTGCTGAATACATGGAACAGGTGGAGTAAACGATTCAATGACTCACTCATAAAGACAGTCAAATTGATTAATTGCTGAATACATGGAATAGGTTGAGTAAACGATTCAATCACTCACTCATAAAGACAGTCAATTGATTAATTGCTGAATACATGGAACAGGTTGAGTAAACGATTCAATGACTCACTCATAAAGACAGTCAATTGATTCATTGCTGAATACATGGAACAGGTTGAGTAAACGATTCAATGACTCACTCATAAAGACAGTCAATGGATTAATTGCTGAATACATGGAACAGGTTGAGTAAACGATTCAATCACTCACTCATAAAGACAGTCAATTGATTAATTGCTGAATACATGGAATAGGTTGAGTAAACGATTCAATCACTCACTCATAAAGACAGTCAATTGATTAATTGCTGAATACATGGAACAGGTTGAGTAAACGATTCAATGACTCACTCATAAAGACAGTCAATTGATTCATTGCTGAATACATGGAACAGGTTGAGTAAACGATTCAATGACTCACTCATAAAGACAGTCAATGGATTAATTGCTGAATACATGGAACAGGTTGAGTAAACGATTCAATGACTCACTCAAAGACAGTCAATGGATTAATTGCTGAATACATGGAACAGGTTGAGTAAACGATTCAATGACTCACTCATAAAGACAGTCAATTGATTAATTGCTGAATACATGGAACAGGTTGAGTAAACGATTCAATGACTCACTCATAAAGACAGTCAATTGATTAATTGCTGAATACATGGAACAGGTTGAGTAAACGATTCAATGACTCACTCATAAAGACAGTCAATTGATTAATTGCTGAATACATGGAATAGGTTGAGTAAACAATTTAATGAGTCACTCATAAAGACAGTCAATTGTTTTGTTGTAATGAGTCATTGCTTTTAATCAAATTGGTCAAGTGTACAGTTCTATGACTCATTAATAAAGACAGGCTGTGTCTGAAATTACATATTTCCCTACTATAATACTATACGGTGGAAAAAGAGAAAGTAGGCCTACTTCGTCAGGCATCCGAGAATATTTGTGAATTGAAGTGATGCTGGTAGGTCACACGACAGAAAACATGATGGATGTAGCATGTACCGATTATGTTCATACTACACAAATTCATACTATAAAGAACATACTTGTTTTATAATGTTTGCAAAGTAATTGCTTTTGAACAAATCAGTTGAGTAATTGATTGAATAGCCTTGTGTACATGTACACTTTTTTCTCATTCTGCTATATCACAAATAACAAATTTGCCACAAAGTCATCGGTTTAATGTGTTTACATGGCAGGATTTTAATTTTGTTGGGTTTATAGAAAGGTTTACCCCACCCCTCTCAAACCGATTACAATTTCATTCGATTTGGCCATTTTTATTCCGACTGAGGTGTTTATATGGAGCATTTTCATAAACCGATTACAGTCTTCCATGTTTGAAATCAATTCAATCAATGTTTTTGATCAAATCGGCAGTAACCTGCAGAAAGATCCACTATTACACAGTTTGTCTGACAAATCCTAACCCCAGAGCATTGTTTTGGCATTTTTAGATTTGTCTGTACTTCTCATTTGGTTCAGGATTAATCATTTGGCTCTAAATAGGAGTACCCACACAATCACACACACAAAAAACTATAAATGAAATATTGTGGTATTCGGTATATCATCACCTCATGGCTTATCTGCGCAGGAATGCTGGCAAACTCAGGGTTGGAGGCAAAGGTGGAGAGATTATCCACAGCTTCTATCAGTGGGGTCGTGGCCACTCGGCATCTCTCGCGGTTCTCATCTGAGAAATCCCCGTCCAAGGCCTGAGAAACACAGCAGAGAGATCACATCTGCTGAAACACTTCAATCCTCACTCATAAATAAAGCTTTATCAACTGCAAATTGTCAGACAAGCTCACGTTCTTCATGCTAATGAACACGATTCAATCAATTATCAATTAACTTTGGTACCGAATGATCTTTTGGTAATTAATTGAAGGTTGTACCTTTATAGTTTTGACAAGGTTAGCTGTTGTATTGGCGACCTCTTTGGCTGACTGCACGAAATGTCTCCGGGCTACAGGATTGGCTGTTTTGGAAGATGCCAGACGACAGGCGTTGCAAAGAGCCGAGGTGTGCTTTGCAACAATGGTAGCTGCTGACAAAACCTACACAAACAAAAAAAATAAGGAAATTCAAGACACAGAGATTCAAAAAGCCAATCAGAATATGGCCAGAAAAGTAAAAAAGAAAGAATGAAACTTGATACTAAAAGAGCCAGTCACCTGGGATGGGCTGCTGGCCGGGTCCACCAGATTCTGGCTGGCCATTTGAATCGCCTGATTGGCTCGTGCAAACTGGATGGGATCGACCAATCCCTGATGACCCGACTGGCTGTTGGGGTCTGAGACTCCTACCAAATAAGAGGCCTGGCGAAAAACAAAGGCACACAGAAATAAGAAGTTGTATATATATAAAATATATATAAAAAACAAATATAACTAATAGTAGTATAGCTATGTTTTGAATCTTTTACTCTATTATTTTCTTTCTGTATCATTATGTTATATTATATTATATTACAATAACAAGCCCCGTCTTACATTATTTCCCTCAGCCTCAGAAATTTTGCCAAAAGCTAAATGTGTTGCAAAAGCATTTTCAAGTTGTCGATTAAATCAAATGTTGTTGATAAAAGTTAGCTACTGAATTTGTAATTGCGTTTCTAAAGCATAATGTTTCAAATGCATTGTGGGAGGCGCCTCGGAGAGTATCAAGCCAAAAGCTCACCTGTCCCGCCGCCTCAGTCAACCCACACAGTGCTTTGGACGCCACACCCACACAATCCCCGAACGCTGGCACGTTTCCCGTCTTACAATGCTGTGAGATTCCAGCCATGGACTCCCCGAGAACCTGTTCAGTCAGATGGCAAGACGTGTAAACATTTGGAACGAACACATTTCTTTAAAGAATTCAGGAATGTTGTGATGGATTCTTTACCTTGGAATTCTCCATAACGCTCTCAATGCAGTCAAAATAAGAGAGATCACTGACCGGCTCATTGGGATTGTCCAACATTCCTCGAACAGCCTGTGTGTACGTGGGAGAGGGAAAGGTCAATAAGATGCTGAACATGCCTGTTGCTTTGAGATATTTGAGGTATTTCTAACTTACAGTATATCAAAGAATTTCAAGGCTCATAAATTTAATAAAAAGCACACCACCAAATACCTCAGAAAATGAACAAAAAGCATTTTGTGGAGGGCAGAAACAACCCATTTCCCAATGATTAATGCTGGCATGATTCACAGATCACAAATCATCATTGTTGGCTCTACTTTAACACACAATTTGCCTGTGGCTGGTATATTTGAATGTTTCACAAAAGCATAAAACAAAACGCTGTTTTTGATAAAAAAATATGGCCAAATATGATCTAACATTGATCTTATTTAAGACCACCACAGAAGATATATATATATGTACGCGGTACGCATTATGTACCGAACAGTTCGTTGGACTTATTAATTACATTTGGAAAATAAAAAAGTGTGTGAAATATAATGATATGCGTTCAACAAGGTAGCCCAATAACCCAAACGACGTAACAGGCCATGCCCCTGACACCCCCGAAGAAAAAATAACACCAACTTATATGTTTATGTTAGGCTACTCAGTCAGGCGCTCGCTCACTCAGTACGCGCTGAAGGCTCGTTGCAAAATGTCTAATGCGTTTAACAGACAAGAAATAGAAGATCCTCCAATAACCAACAGGTCTGGTGTTTGGGTGCACTTTGGATTCCCTGTAAGCTATAATGGTGATGGCAAGAGAGTGGTGGATAAAAAAACAACGGTATGTCGCATCTGCTACATGACAATAGGGTACATCAGCGGGAATACTTCAAACATGTCAACAAATTTACGCCGACATCACCCTAGTGTCTCAGTATCTGGAACAAGACGAAAAAAAGGAGAAACATACACCCAACAAACTATCCCCGCAGCATTTAGACAGACATTTCCAACGGATTCAAACAGGGCAAAAGACAACACCGTGGCGATTGGTATATTTACGTTATAACTGCGGATATGAGACCTGACTCTGTAGTGGAAAACCCAGGTTTAAAAAAACAAAACATACTTTGTTAGTTTTAATAAATAAAACATTTTTTAAAAATCAAGGATATTTATCTGCCAATTTTTTCATTTTGCTGTATCTAAAACGTACCGAACCGTACCGTGACACCAGTGTACCGTATCAAACCGAAATGTGAATTTTGTGAACCGTTACACCCCTAATATATATATAGTAATATTCATATATCTATGTTTATAAAAAAGCAATTAATTATTTTTCTTTACATTCATAGAAGTACAAAATCATCAGTTTCACCAATACTCATCTCAAATATAACAGATGAAACTTTGAGAGATTAAGTGCGTGTTAGTACCTCAAGTTCTCGTAGAGCGTTATCACACTCTTTTTGTCCTGGTGCCTGCTGGGTACATAGTGTGATGAGTTGATTAATGCTCTCTGTGACCGCTCTGAAACACAGAAAAATCACACACAGTCAGAATGACACAAAAAGCTTCCTCAAAGACTTCACTTATCAAATCTATTTTTCTCATTGAGCTTTCACTCCCTAAATGCAGGAAGGAGACACTAACATTGAGGTCTTACAAATTTATGAGAATCATGATAAAACAAGGTTTTGTTACACTCATATGAGCCAAGATTAGAGTGAGTGTGTGTGTATGTGTGTGTTAGAGTGTATGTGTGTCAGTCTGCCCTCTCCTTCATTAAGGAAACTAAATCAATCTAGCTCAAAACCCTCAGGAGCAGCTGCTTTCCGGTGATACCTGAGAGAATTCTGTAGCACTCCTCTTTCTCGCTCTCACACACACACACGAGCGCGCACACACGCAAACAGACATGTTTTTCATCATGATAGGTATTTTCCACTTCTATTGTTTTTATACTGAGCTAATAATATTTTCTATCCCCTAATTCCAGCCGTATATGTAACTCAAGCCCAAAACAATTCTCAATTTTCCTTATGACATTCAGTATTATGTCTATAATGCTGTATTATTACGCTTGTGTGGGGGACATTGGACAAAACACACAAACCTTACACACACTTATAAACACAGCAGCAATAACAAAACAGAAACAAAAACTCACACATACATGTAAATTCAAACAAAACATTTTAACAAACAAATCACTCACACCCAAACACACACGCAAAAACACAAAAACAACATAGAGATAAAAAAACACGAACAAAATATGCACACACGCAAACATGCACAATAACAATACTCAAACAATAACAATACATGCTCACACACAAACATACACAATAACAATACATGCACAGATTGCACACACGCAAAAATACACAACAACAATACTCGAACACTAACAAAACATGCACACATGCAAACATACACAATAACAATTCTTGAACACTAACAAAACATGCACACACGCAAACATACACAATAACAATACTCAAACAATAGCAATACATGCACAGATTGCACACACGCAAACATACATAATAACAATACTCGAACACTAACAAAACATGCACACACGCAAACATACACAATAACAATACTCAAACAATAGCAATACATGCACAGATTGCACACACGCAAACATACACAATAACAATACTCGGACACTAACAAAACATGCACACACGCAAACATACACAATAACAATACTCAAACAATAGCAATACATGCACACACCCAAACATACACAATAACAATACTCAAACAATAGCAATACATGCACAGATTGCACACACGCAAACATACATAATAACAATACTCAAACACTAACAATACATGCACACACCCAAACATACACAATAACAATACTCAAACACTAACAAAACATGCACACACCCAAACATACACAATAACAATACTCGAACACTAACAATACATGCACACACCCAAACATACACAATAACAATACTCAAACAATAGCAATACATGCACAGATTGCACACACGCAAAAATACACAACAACAATACTCGAACACTAACAAAACATGCACACATGCAAACATACACAATAACAATTCTTGAACACTAACAAAACATGCACACACGCAAACATACACAATAACAATACTCAAACAATAGCAATACATGCACAGATTGCACACACGCAAACATACATAATAACAATACTCGAACACTAACAAAACATGCACACACGCAAACATACACAATAACAATACTCAAACAATAGCAATACATGCACAGATTGCACACACGCAAACATACATAATAACAATACTCAAACACTAACAATACATGCACACACCCAAACATACACAATAACAATACTCAAACACTAACAAAACATGCACACACCCAAACATACACAATAACAATACTCGAACACTAACAATACATGCACACACCCAAACATACACAATAACAATACTCAAACAATAGCAATACATGCACAGATTGCACACACGCAAACATACATAATAACAATACTCAAACACTAACAATACATGCACACACCCAAACATACACAATAACAATACTCAAACACTAACAAAACATGCACACACCCAAACATACACAATAACAATACTCGAACACTAACAATACATGCACACACCCAAACATACACAATAACAATACTCAAACAATAGCAATACATGCACAGATTGCACACACGCAAACATACATAATAACAATACTCAAACACTAACAATACATGCACACACCCAAACATACACAATAACAATACTCAAACACTAACAAAACATGCACACACGCAAACATACATAATAACAATACTCAAACACTAACAATACATGCACACACCCAAACATACACAATAACAATACTCAAACACTAACAAAACATGCACACACCCAAACATACACAATAACAATACTCGAACACTAACAATACATGCACACACCCAAACATACACAATAACAATACTCAAACAATAGCAATACATGCACAGATTGCACACACGCAAACATACATAATAACAATACTCAAACACTAACAATACATGCACACACCCAAACATACACAATAACAATACTCAAACACTAACAAAACATGCACACACGCAAACATACACAATAACAATACTCGAACACTAACAATACATGCACACACCCAAACATACACAGTAACAATACTCAAACACTAACAAAACATGCACACACCCAAACATACACAATAACAATACTCAAACACTAACAAAACATGCACACACCCAAACATACACAATAAAAATACTCAAACAATAGCAATACATGCACAGATTGCACACACGCAAACATACACAATAACAATACTCGAACACTAACAAAACATGCACACATGCAAACATACACAATAACAATACTCAAACACTAACAAAACATGCACACACGCAAACATACACAATAACATTACACAAACACTAACAAAACATGCACACACCCAAACATACACAATAACAATACTCGAACACTAACAAAACATGCACACACGCAAACATACACAATAACAATACACTTCTGGATACAAATGTCCCCAAAACATGGTTAGCTAGGCATGCACTCACACACTCATTCACACAGTGTCTCATTTTGCAAAAACATTCAGCTGAATATCTAATTTTTTGTTGTTGGCCTGCAGGCTGCCCCTCAGGTTGACTGGTTAATGATCACTAAACTCTCCCTAGACCGCCGAATGAAGCTCATTCCTACCGTGCCGCAGCTGCGAGGAGGTTCTTGGCATTTGCCGCCCCTGGATCAACGGAGAGGGACTTGGCGGCCAACAGCAGCTTGCTGGATGCCATAGAGATGTTCTTCAGGTTGCCAATCACCTGGATCTGGTCATCTTTGGACTATGGAAACAAAAGACGCCAGCTCAGCCTATGTTGTTCAACTTTATTTCAACAGAAAAATGTGCAGTGTTCTTTGAATACAGGTTATATTTTATGGTCACAAAATTTAAAGTGATGGGCTACCTAAAAAAAATCACTACTCTCATTTAATTTTACTCACTTCAAAGTAATACAAAAGATGTTTTTAATAACATACTCGACACTTTTCTATGGAAGCTTGTTTCTGACATGGAATAAAAACAAAGGTAATTTTGACTTTTCATTTCACAATTCTAACTTGCAATTCTGTTAACTCAATTTTAAGATGTACAGCAATTGTGAGGAAAAATAGTAAAAACTGCAAAATGTAAACTTGCTTGTAATATGATCCATGCAAGTATAAATGAGGAAGCTTTCAAACTTCAAAAAGGATGTAAAATATCATAAAAGTATCATAAACGTGGTCCACACGGCTTACTTAAGCAACATATTTCACATCTTTTGTAGACATATGACAGCTTTGTGTAAAGAACAGACCAAAACAGGTGGTAAACCACTGTTTGTCTTTCAAAGCATTGTAGGTCTATTGAATATTAATTACATGATTCCACGTATTTAATATTCACGATCTGAGTTGATTCACTGCAAAAAAAAATTCAAAAGTTGAGAAAACTTAAAGGTTTAAGGTAACCAGCTTCAGGAGATTTGAGAGCTTTTTCAACTTGCTTTTGTAGTAGATTTTTGAGTTTTCTCAACTTTTTGTTCTATAAAACTGAAAAAAAAAAAAAATCTCCTGAAGCTGGTTACCTTAAACTAACTATTTTTTCTAATTTTGCCCTTGAAAAAAGCAAGCAATGGCACTTATTTTACATGTAATTTCGATGGGCATTAGTCTCAAAGAGCTGGACTATCTGCTGATGGCTTCTGGCCGGTTTTGTCCTGCCAGACCCTCAGTCATCCTTTAATGGGCATGTCACGCTCCATCAACCCCTCTGCTCGACCGCCTTTCCAAATTAATCAACAAAACATGCAGAACCAGAACATCATCAAAGATTTCATTAGGGTGGAGCATCTTCATGCTCTCTGGAACAATTATGTGCCTGAGTGAATTAGATGTGAGGCGCTAATTAACAAATGAATCATTTTAGAAAATGTGACCTCCATTTGTTTTTTCACTTTGGATAGTTGATTGACATATATACTGTGTATACTAACTTTCAAAAGTTGATTTTATTTTGAAAGAAAGGAATAGTTATTCAGCAAGGATGCATTAAATTCTAAAAGTCTTTACTGTTACTTTTGTTACAAAAAATATTTTAAATAAATGCTGCTCTTTGAATCAAAGAACTTAAAATAATGTGTCATGTTTCCACAAAATATTAAGCAGCACAACTGTTTTCAACATTGATAACAACCATAATTGTTTCTTGAGCATCAAATCAGCATATTCGAGTGATGAGCAATGATGCTGAAAATTCAGCTTTGCATCACAGGAATAAATTACATTTTAAAATCTTTTTTTTTTTTTTTTTTTACTGTATTTTTAAACAAATTCAGCCTTCGGGAGTATAAGTAACTTCTTTCAAAAACATCTTTCATCTTTTGAAAAATAACATACATTTGTACATGAAAAATTTTTACTGAAAGCAAAATGTTCTTTGAGAAACAAATTCACTTTGAGAAAGAAAATATTTGATAAATGCGAGGTTACACAAGTGGGATTTTGTACCTAACCTAGCTGTTTAACAAACCTGGCATTGTGTATTATGAATATCGTTAGCTCTTTGAAGATGTGGTTATTTTTTTGTATTTTGCTTTAGATAAAAGCATCTGCTAAATGATGCATGAATGTAAATGAACCGATGAGATTTGTCTGTGGGCGGAGTATGTCAAAAATCATCTCTCGGCTCTAAGAGGGTGCTGAAACTGTACCTGAGTGTGTCCAGCCATCTCGATGCCAGCATCTAAAAACTCGTCAAAGTCTTGGCTGAACTTCCCAGAAGCCACAGCCAGCTGGCTGCTGCTCCCACGTGAAGACTGCACCACATCCCCGGCTGAATGATTGAGCTCCGCAGCCGTGTGGTTCAGGTCCGTCTGGGCCTCTTGGAAGGATTTGGAGCACGGAGGAAGCTGGAAAAAGTGAATGTTGATCACTGTTTGGCTTCATTCATGAAACATGATCAGATGGAATTTCTGTGAACAGCATTTATAAATTGTGACAATTTATATAATAACATTGTTTCTGATCATTTACACCGTTTTATGTTTAGGCTCACTACTAGCTTCACAGACCTGAAAAAACTTACATTTTCTACAAGCAATTTTTTACTGGCCTCGCCAATGCTCCTGAGAGCCATGTCCACATCCTTCTGTCCAGGCAAGCAGTTCACACAGTTATTCAGAGAGTGAGAGACAGCCTTCGCCACCTGAAAAACACCAACAAACACAGACACTCCCATCAATAACTCTACAAAGGCCCGGAGTTTTGTGGCATGGATCTAAAATTCAAATCAGCCCCTCGGCACAACAGCGAAATCCGTGTCCCTAATTTATGCCACTGTCACAGACATATGCCGAGCAATATGTTTGCATCCCAAAGGAACCTGTGCGAATCAGAAGGCACGCTGGTACCTTCCAGAAAAAGGACCGCCGAGAAACAGAGAGACGATAGAAAACTCTCAGTTTATTGGAGATAATTGCCAAGAGGGAGCTGATGGGAGATTGATCTGGTTTTAACACAGTTGCTGAAAAAAACAAAAACTATTCTGGCCTAATATAAAGACGAATAAATACTTTTTTTGGATAACTATGTAACCAAACTTCAACTTAAGTTGTCATTGAATAAATGTTCTCGCAGATGGGTGGACATCTGTCGTTATTTGCGTGTTGTTTAAAGGTGAAATGCATGTAATGTGTGTCGTCCTACCTGTGCTAATCTCTGCTGGCTCTCGGCATCACCAGGGCACACTAGGGCTTGGTGGGCTTCATGGATTAGCATGGACGAGCCCTCCATCACGTGACAGGCAGAGTCCAGCATGGCCGCTGCAGCTTGGGGCTCCACGGTACTCGCTGCCACCCCCCTTGCGGCCTGGGCCAACGTCCTCAGAGCTTGAGCGGTTTCCCTTGCTGCCACACCTGCCGCAAACACAGCAATTGCATATAAATATATTATCACTGATATAAGGACCAGGATGATTCATTGTACAATTTTTTGGCATTCTGAGGTTATACATAGCACAGTAATCTAACAATAAAATCATCAGACAAATTAATAGGCCAATATTTGGAAATTCAAGATTATATTTATCACAGTGGTCTACCAATATAATCATCAAACTGATCAATCAACCAATATTTGCCATTTTGAGAATATATCTGTGGCGGAGGCGTGGTTTAGCGAAGTCTGCAACGGGAGAGCGAGTGAAGAGACGAGCGGCGATAAGTGGTTCAGGTGAGAAACAAGTAACACCTGGATCTCGTTTCAGTGATTGGCGTGGGGAACCCGCATTTAAGGAGCGCGACAGCCGGCGAAAGGAGAGAGAGACGGGGACTCGTGAGCGCAGGAAGCTGGAGAGCGATCGAGCAAGTCAGACGCAGTATTCGTGGCTGAAGTGCTGTTAGAGAGTGCGCGCACCTGCCGCGCTTGTTTGTTTGTTTATTTGTTTTGTTTTGGTTTTGGAATAAAGCCTCTCACGAGCCCCGTACGCCGACTCTGGTCTCCTTCCTCTACTCTGATTGAACTTTCATTACAATATCTATTACAACGATATACCGATAAACAGTCGGACTGATTATTTGGACGATATTTGGCAACGATATACCGATAAACATATATATATATATATATATATTGCAGTAATCTACTGATGTAAGAGTCCGACCAATACTGTATACCATAACTGTACAATACTTGAGATTCTGATATTATATCGATTACAGTGTTCTACCGATATAACAGCTAGACCAAAGCTTAGCCACAGGGATGTGCTGTTTTCTTTCAAATCAAAGAACAAATACATGTATAAACAGCGAGTCCTTGTGGCATGGCTGACACAGAAGAGTGTAGGCAGTTTGAGTGATGTAGAGACACAGAGGACACTGTTGACAAAGGAATTGCTGAAAAAGTCGTTATTTTTGTTTTCTTCACTTACAAACTGTATTTTTGTTGCTTCATAATGTTAGGGTTGAAACACTGATGGCAAATGGACTATTCTGATGTTGCTTTTCTGGACCTTGACAGTGTAACTTGCTTGGTAGACTATAAGGGACAGTCATAAGCCTCTGGGTTTCATCCAAAATATCTTATATTGTGTTCCAAAGACGAACAAAGCTTTTATGAGTTTGGTACAACATGGGGGTAAGTGATTAATGACAAACTTTTCATTTTGGGGCGAAGTATCCCATTAAAAGGGCTATACTTTGTATTCTGAGATGATATTTATCATAGCAATTGGGCAAATGTATCACCAATTAATCAGTCAATATGCATCAACCAGACTGAACAGTTTTTGAGATGACCACATGGTGCGCTGACAATAACCTGCTCCTTAACACCAATAAGACCAAGGAGCTCATTGTGGACTTCAGGAAGAAGAAAGGAAGCACGCATGACCCCATCCACATTAACGGGATGGTTGTTGAATGAGTCTCCAGCTTCCTGGGAACCACCATCTCGGAGGAACTGTCCTGGGCCACAAACACCTCCAGCCTGGTCAAAAAGGCTCACCAGCGCCTTTTCTTCCTCAGGACACTCAAGAAGAACCAGCTGTCTTCATCCATCCTGGTGAACTTCTACCGGTGTGCGATTGAGAGCATCCTGACCAGTTGCATCACAGTCTGGTATGGGAACTGCTCAGTGACTGACCGCAAAGCACTGCAGAGGGTGGTGAAAACTGCCCAACGAATCACAGGGACACCACTTCCTGCTCTTGAGGACATCCAGAGGAAACGCTGTCTACGTCGAGCTTGCAGCATTCTCAAGGACTCCTCTCACCCTGACCATGGACTGTTTAACCTCCTGCCCTCCAGGAGGCGCTTCAGGAGCCTCCGGACAAGGACCACAAGATTCAGGAACAGCTTTTTCCCTAAAGCTGTCTCCTTGCTGAACTCTGCCCTCTGACACCCCTCAACACCCCCCACACCACACATAGACTCCTCCCCCTCTTCAACACTCTGATTTATTTATTTATTCACAACAAGCAAAAAACAGTAACTTGTTATTACTTGCATTACTGTCTGTTCATCCAGGAACACTGAATAATCCATTTGCACACTGAAATATTTTCTATGCACTTTACTGTCCATTGCAATAGTGTAATTATGTTCATAGTTCATAGTACATACACTTTTACATAATCCATCTGTATACTATGTTCATAGTACACTTATCTGTATATCATGCTAATAGTATTTAAAATCTGTAAATTATGTCCATAATACTTATCTGTATAGTTATTTTACATATTATAGACCTTGTATATTCTGTAGTTACTGCTTATTGCACTTCTGGTTAGATGCTAACTGCATTTCGTTGCCTTGTACCTACATGTGCAGTGACAAAGTTGAATCTAATCTAATCTAATCTAATATTTATCATAGTGATTGACCAATATATTGGCCAGTCTGATTAATCTACATAAATTTGACATTTAATACTATATCTTTCTAGCATGTTGATTGACCGATATATCAGCCAATATTTAACACTGACATTATATCTATCTCAGTGATAAGATTATTTATTGAGTGATAAGTCATTGATTTTGCCAATTATTGTCTGATTAATCTGCCATTATCTGATATTATGAGATTATTTTGATTATAATGATCAACCTATTTATTGATCAAATCCTCTAATCTATAATATCTGTCACTAGGAGAATATAATTATCAGTGTTCTGGTAAAATGTGCAGACTACAATGATATCTAGCAATCTGAGAATATTTATCATAGTAATCGAACAATATATAACTGGACAATAATTGGAAACTATTAAGCATTTTGAGATTATATCTATCAATTATCGACCGATATATCGGCTAGATCATGAATTATATTTGACATACTGATATTATATTTACCATAGCGATCACAGGATATATCACTCTGAACAATTAAACGGCTGATTTTTGATAGTATGAGATAATATCTATTACAATAACTGACTGGACAAATCCAATAAATCCTAATTCATCTTCAGATTGTTTGTTTTTAAAGAGAAAATTTACCAAATAAATGTTCATCTAGTTTTGCCAATTTTTATAGTTTTTTGGTTTAATATATTATACCATTATTGCGTTATAAATGGCGTCCAACCTAGTGTTGGGCGATATGGTAATTTTTCAAATCGTCATATCATCAGCCCGTGAGATCGGCGAAACATGATATTATCGTGCATATGGGTGGAGCAAGAGAGAGACTCTTTGTTCTTGTCATAGCATGAATATTTTGTGTTTTGAGCCGCATCAAGAATAGATGCATTCTAACATAACTGAGGCTTTAAACTCAGTTAGTGAGGGCTAGTTTAAAATATTGCACATATATAGGCCGGTCAGATTACATGTTAAAGAGCAATGAAATACCTTTTATCTGCAGACGATGTACGTCTGTTTGTGGATGGAGACTTTGTGATGGCCGAATCTATTTTGCATGCATCAAATTATAGCGCAGAGTGCATGAAAGTAATAACAAGGCAACAGATTGAATTTATCATCCATAGTGGTTCTCACGTAGTCCGTCTATGTCATATCCACATGTTATGCGTGTTATAAGTTCCAACCACATTCTCCTCTTAATTATCAATACTGGTATCAGTCATAAAAAATTATTCTGGTTTTATACACATCTGCACAGTCTAGCATATCCATAACATATAAGTTACAAAAAACATTTATTTTTTCCCCTTGTTTTTACATTTACTGACCTACTGTAGTAAACTGTACTGCAAAATGAGGGACATTTTTCAAATCTTGCTCCAAATAAAGCTTTAAGCCTCATTTTGGAACATGGTTGAACCAGAATGCCCCTGCTGTTCCAGCAAATGAGTGTGGAAAGAAAATAAGGTGCCATATGGGAACTGGCCTTTACTTATAGAACAGAAAGTGAAAAAAAAGAAAGGGCCAATGCAGGAAAATTGCATCAAATTGCATTATCCAGCCAAGTAGAGCCCAATTGCTGATGGTATGTTAAATCTAGTGAAAATAAGATTAATGAGGGACGGGGGTTAGTTATACCCTTGGCTTGAGAAGCTGCAGAAGCTTGTTCGAGCATGCCATTAAAATCTGTCTTCAGAAGCTCTCCTGAGAGCAGCAATCCAGCCAGACGGAGTAAAAAAATGATGGGTGGTGCAGGTAAGTTACTGCATCGCTCTCCTCTCAGTTTTCATGCCTTTAATTTGGAAGAAGCAGCTTTGTTGGGAAAACTGCCAGTTTACAAGCATCTCATAGATGCATTTTTAGGAGAAGAATTTAGAAATTTCTGCAAATGTCTCTCTTTTTTTTTTTTTTGCAAACAATCGCAAAAGTAACTTGAATGATTAAAAACATGGATGATTAACTACTTTTTGTTTAGCTCAACTGGTAGAGATTTTTTTTTGGGCATGCCAAGGTCTTTGGTTCGATTCCCGGTAAACACATATAGTTTAACAATATATATCTTGAATGCATTGTAAATTGCTTCAGATTAAGCATGTTTGGAGTGTTTATTTAAAATCAAATAGTACTTCATTCGATTTAACATTATTTACAAAAACAAGACACGTTCATGGATCAAGATTTGCTGTTTGTGTTCTACCAAACAATCAAGGACTTGACCCAAAATTAATCCAGGAACGTGTCCTACTCGTGTAAATCCTGTTGCTATGCTGCACGTTTCATATTCAGGATTGATATATTCTCCGGAAATATTGTGTTTAATACGCTGAAAAGCAACATTAGTCAGCTCACCAGTATAATGTTCGTTGCCCTGGGCAGCACAGGTCAATAACTGGGCCATGGAGGAGCCCACAGCTTTAGACGTACTTCCCAGATCCTGAGCACACTTCTCCAACTACAGACATAAGATGTAACGTTAAGTACTACCACTAACAAGTCTGAAGATTTCATTTTATGTGATAAATTTCACCTACCGATTGTCCTGGTAGCGGTTTGAGCTGTCCTTCCAGTGTGGCCATTTTAGCATCTTGTAGTTCACTCTTGAGCGTCTGAACAGCGTTGAGAGCCGAGTCGATCTCCAGAGGACCACACGCCTCATGAGCCTATAAAACAATACACAAAGATAACAAACAAACATTTTCAGCCAACTTTCGTGAAAAAAGCTCCATTGTCCATAAACCTTTAGACAGGGTAGTGCCATTTTTTATTTTTGACAGGACTGAACACAAAGCTCAGAGGGACCGAAGTACAGTGCGTTTAGTGGATTCTACTGTTGTTTTAACAATAAATCAGTTGTTTAGCTGCTAAATGTCTTTCTGAAAGGAAAAAAAATAACTACCTTCCAGTAGCTGGTAAGAATGTAAGTTTATTTGCTTTCATCCTCGTTAATTTGTCATTGTATTTTATTCTATTTTTATTATTATTATTTTTTTCAAATAAAAAAATATAACACTACATAGCATTAATTAAATATAAAGCGATTCTTAATTGAGTTACTACAGTTATTAAGTGATGAGAAGTGAATGATTCTCTCAGTTTCATTCGTTGTTTGATTAACTTTAAATGACTCAGACGGCAGCAGGTTCATTAGGCTGCAGTCACTTTAAGACTGAATGCACAGAACTAATATACAAACAATCCCAATTACTTTCCCAACTGTTTATGTTCACTTAAGATATAACTGACTGCATTAGTTGGTGAAATCTCACCAAGACGGACATTTTGAAATATTATTGTTTGTATTTGTCCATTTAAGCACACACCAGAAGCCCAAAGTTTGTCCTAGCATATATTTGTCCGTGTTTTGTTCCGTCACTGATTGCACACACAGAAAGCTTCCTGGAGAACAGCGTCTCTTTCACAGCTTAATACAGTTTTATTGACTGTCTGTCGAGCTCTTGAAAAGTTCCCAATTGCTCAGATTCCCATCGAAATTCAACTGTTAAAATTTGAGAAAACTATTAACCTTAGATTATGAGAAACCTATCATTTCTGTCCATACTGCCCCTTTAAAACATGAGTAATGGAAGGATGAATCTCTATGCTTGATGTAGTGCATTGCGGCAAGGTTATTATTACAATATGCTTCAGTATTTAAAGGTGTCTTGGATCTACTAGGAGGCAGTGAACTGTGGGCACCTTCTGTGCAGCTGTGCGCAGCTCTGCCAGGCAGGTGGCCAGGTTCTTGGCACACTGACCAAGTTGCATCGCAGCTGCCTGGTCGGTTACCGTCGGAACTGCTGCTTTAGCAGAAGTCACCATTTTGCTTGCCGGCTGTTTGGAGACAGAAACAATGTTAGGATCATTTAAACGTCAAATCAGAGCCTGTTAAACAAACACAGAATGTGCATTTTACCTGCAGGAAACTCTGGCTGGCGATGATAAGGGCGAGTTGGGAACCAAGATCTTCCGGGTAGGCCTGACTGCCCCTCATTCCCTGAACTAGTTGTGGGATATGGTCGGCCACTGCCTGAAAAGCATCCACAAATCCACAGTCGGAAAAGTTTCATTCAAATTAAAAAATCCTGAACTAACCAGAAAAGAACTACCCACAATACCTTGCAGCTGAACACGAGCTGCTGATGTGACATGGTGTTCTTATTGGATGCAGCTGCATTCTGGGCGGCGGCAATGGTTTGGGTAGCTGCGGCTGCGGCCTGCTTAGCTGCATTCTGTTCCAGACAAATAACAATAACAAACTACAGTTTTAATAATTACTAACACCGCAAATGTGCAAACGGTGGCAGACTATTAAATTGGGTAGAGCTGCATAATAAAAAAATAGCAATTATTATATAAAAACAAATTGTGATTAAAAAAAGTAGGACAGCACTATTTGACCAAAAATGCTGTGAATATATATAAATCTGACAATACAACAACAACAAAAATAATAATACATATATTGCTACTACTACTATTACTATGTAAATAAATATAATTATATATATATATATATATATATATATATATATATATATATATATTTATATATATATACAAATATAAATATTATTGCTATATTACACTGTTGATTAGAAAATATATAAATTATATATATATATATATTACAATAAATTAGGTCTAAATATTATTAAGAATAATACTAACAGTAGTAGTTATTTAATATTATTATTATTTCACTACTATTACTAAATAAAAATAGTAAATAAAACTATTGTAAAATTTAAATGTAAATAAAAAAAAGTATTTAAGAAAATAATATTAATAATAATAATTTTATATTACAAACTAGGGATGTGTATCTCATGACACGATACGCATCTCAATGCATAGCCTATGATTCGATACATTAAAGATACGAATGAAGTATGAAGTAGCTAACGATGCAATGCAATATGATTCACCCCTGTTATAATGCAGTCTGATCCGATTTCAGTTCGAATCATTTCAACACAATGCAATTTGATGCAATATGACGCAATGGAGAAAATCTGATCACTTTTAATGCCTCGAGGTCGGTTTCATAAAACAAGTTAACCAAATAAGCCAAGCTTACTTCAGTTAGTTTGACTTCTTTTCAAATGATTTGGTTTCATAAAACTAATTTAACACAGACCTAGATCAAGCTTAGTCACTGTTGCAACTCATGCTGGGAAACTCACCTGGTCTAAACCAGGCTAACTGTAAGGCTAAGCTAAGATCCTCTACTCTACTTTTTTTATATATATATATATATATTTTTTTTTACAGTTTCTAGCCATGCAGCCATTCTATCTGGTTTTATGACGCTCTCGCGCGCCTCGTCCACCCCTGACAACAAAATGGATGTTTGCATGACTTTCTAACATTTACAGATGAAAAATATACCTGTAACTGAGGAAAACACAACATATCAAATTCATTAAACAGCACTGATATATTCGCTGTTTGCCATGATGGATCGATTTGATTCACGATCGACATTAAGGTCTGCTTAAGAATAAGTGTGCACAAATTAGTGAGACTCAATCGCGTTTAGCCCCGATTGATTTATTCGGTTATTTCAAATCAGGTTCTGGACTTTAATCCCAGTTTTTCCTTGGGTCTCTGTGGTGTTGTGATTCATCATATTCACACAGCAGCGGTGATGAGTGAACGTGCATTTTAGAGCATAACATGCGCTAAACATCTGGCATCACTGTAACGGGTTAGATGTAGTGTTAACCAGACAAAGACCCGACTGTTCAGAGTGAATTTCATTACAGGTTCAGTAAGGATTGTATTGAGCATTTGGGATGTTTCTGGCGATGTCCGTCATAAAAGGATTTAGCAAAATCCAGTGGCAGCATGCAACTCTTTAGAAGTAAGAACAAAAAAGGCGAGCAACAAGAAAAAGATTCTTTGGTTTATGAAAGAATATTCCATGTGTGAGGAAGGATGATAGATGGAAGAGACAGAAAAAAATAACCTCGAGAACAAAGCCATTTTTGTTGATGTGAAGAGACCAAACAGAACCAGAACGCTGGATCCCACTGACTGAAACTGTCGGCCGATGGAAAAATACCCTCTATGGAAAGACTGCTACCACATACAGACTGATGAAAAGCCATTTCTTCCTTGCTAATATGAATTTTGACTTAAACACACACAAAACTGGGGATGGATGAAGTTGAGCTTAAAAATGGGCTTGTACAGTAATCCATTTTTACATTTTATTAGCGTCCCCCACACAAATATAATTGAGTATGTTAAAACTGTGTGATTCGAGGCAGGATTAAACACAGAGTGGACACTGAACAGGAGGTGGCATAATACATGTCCTCACCTCCAGCCGGTGGATGAGTTTCTTTTTGATGGCATTCTGAGCGGCTGCGTTGGTGGCGACCCGTAACCCTTCAGCTGCCTCTCGCAGCCTCTGCTGCTGGTCTTCATTTTCTGGGTATGCAGCAGCACCCTGCACAAAAACAACACAGGTACTAGATTAGTTTTATGTACCGCACCTACTTTTGTGAACTGGTTTTAATAGCAGTCTAAAGTGAAATAAATTGTTGAATTTGTTGAAAATAAAGTTGCAATTATGTGTAATATACACAATGTGTCTCTATTACAAGATATAGTCACTATTGTCAATGTTAATGTCACAGTTATCAGATATAGTCACAGTTATTAAAAATAAAACTACAACTACAAAATATAAAGTCACAATTATGGGAAATAAAACCACAATAATTATTGTGAGTCGCAGTTATTAAACAAATGATATGAAGTCACAATTATGAGATATAGTCACGATTATGGGAAATAAAACCACAGATGTGAGATATAGGTCACAATTATTGACCCCCCCCCCCACACACACAATTAAGATTAATAGTCACGATTATGAGATACAGTCACGTTTACGGGAAATAAAAACACAATTATGAGATATAATTTCATTTATTCATTTAGCTGACGCTTTAAAGTCACAATGATGAGATAAAGTCACAATTATAGCAAATAAATTCAGGATATAGTCACGATTATGAGATATAGTCACGATTATGGGAAATAAAACCACAATTGTGAGATATAGTCACAATTATGAGATACAGTCACGATTACGGAAAATAAAAACATAATTGTGAGATATAAAGTCACAATTATGACATAGTTATGGTTATGGGAAATAAAACCACAATTGTGAGATATACAGTAATAGTTTTGAGATAGTTATGATTATGGGAAATAAAACCACAATTATGGGAAATAAAAATCACAATTGCGAGATATAAAGTAACAATTATGAGATATAATTATGGTTATGGAAATAAAACCACAATTGTGAGATATAGTCACAATTATTGTAAATATAACTATAATTACGAGATATAAAGTCACAATTATGGGAAATAAAACCACAATTGTGAGATATACAGATACAATCACAATTATGGAAATAAAGGAACATTTGGGAGCTGTAAGGGCACAACTATGAAATACAGTCACAATAATTAAATAAAACATTAGAACATGTCACTATGAATTGGAAATAGACTTTCAACTGACCCCCCCCCCAAAAAATTTAATAAAATGCTATATTGTTATATATTGAATAACCTCCCTACATTGCATGTTTACAGTAGTTAGCAAGTGGTATCCAGGTATCAAATCACAAATACAGTTAATTAATCTAAATTTAAAAGTATCTCATCTATGAGTGTTCAATCATATAATAATCAAGAACAAAACTTTTAAACAGAGGCAGTGTTATATTTTGAATATAGTCATATATAAACACTGACAGAATACAAACTGCATATTACTTTAAAAACTAGTAGCTAATGTGCCATTTTGAAGCCTTGGTGTTTCTCTTTGTTCCACTTTATCTCCTTGTTTAATGGTTAAACAGAAAGTGAAAGGCAATTCTCAGAGGACAAAGTTGTCACAGATAAATCCCAGACTCGGTCAGCCCTGTGATGGGAAATTTGTCAACGACAGCAGAACTACTCCATCCGCACATTTACAGCGCATTACAAAACATTCAATGCAAAGAGGAATTAGGGGCCGTCTTCTCCATCTCTGTTACCAAGGAAACCGTCTGTGGCTCATTCCTCCTCTTTACGTTTGATAATGGCAGTGATGTTGTGATTAATGTATCCTGTATTAAATGTGCCTAACAAACCATGTGCCTGCACTTCATATGGCTGCATAAGAATCCTATCCTGACCATTTATACATCTCTATGTTGCTGATGGAGATTGAAAATTGAATCTGTGGTCCACCTTATCACGAGTCGAATCTAAATGATGGCCCAAGGCTCTTTTAGGTATAAAAGATGAAGCAGTGATGAGGAGAAGCACATTATAGCGAGGCTGCTGATTCTAGGTCCTTCTGATTTTGGATATAAATCAAAACTAAACAAAAACAAAAGCATTCTTTTAACACTTACAAAAAGATATGTGGCAGTACCATAGATGGTATCATGTTAAACATTTGGTATAGTACTGAATGATTAAATATCATGTTATTACCATGATATGACAAGGCATTCCAAAGAGTAACATGATCGTGCAATGGTAAATGTCCCAAAGCATGGAGCAGCCATGATAAATGTTCAGAAAACATGGTATTACCATGCTGCACATACATACATGAACCCAAAACAAAACCCCCCAAAATAAAACAGAACATAAAACAAAAACTTTAAAACAAAACTGAAAAACCCAAACAAAAAAAAACAACAACAACAAAAAAAACAACACAAAACAAAAAACCCAAAACAACAAACAAAACAAAACCCCAAGACATACAAAAAAGAAAACACATAAACAAACAAAATGAAACTACTATGCTGAAAACCAAAGTTGAAATTTGGACCGTACACAGAATGCTGCCTGAAAAAGTAAGATCATTTAATAAACATCTGAAAAATGCACAAATTAATTGAGAAACAAGTCAATTTAATAGTTTTCTTTGGCCAAATTAGAAGTAATGCTTCTCCTGCATGCAGCTGAGAACTAAAGCCATCTCTGGAACAACGCAGAGACCTAATGCAAATATGATTTTAATCCTGGGAGCTTTAGCATCATTTAATTATATATTGAAGCATAACTTTGTGATAATTTTGTGTGCTATCTATTGGAGAAGACCATTTATGGTTGCTCAAAGTACGTAGTCCACAATACAGCGTTACATGAGACTTCAATATATAGGGGGAAATATATACCAAATATAATATTTTTTATGTATATACATATTAAATAATAATTTCTCCTGCTACTTCAGATACAGACAGGCTTGGTTCTAGAATCAGTTCACTGAAGGTGCTTCTGAAATCAGTGAGGGTGCTCTAGCCTTTAATATATATCTATTTGGTCATATTTTAGCCCTGTCCATTGTTATGGTTATTGCAATGATAGTGACATCCGCATATAAATGTCGACACTGCGGATGTCACTCTCGTAACCTTGCAGTGTGTAAGCAGTAACTGGTCCTCTTAGCACTGAGGTGCTCTTGCTTTACGTTTGTTCCCTCTCCCACTTCGTAGAACTGGCCCTGGAGTTATACAACTAATTTCAAATAAAAGTAATGAGTAATTCATATATACTATTAGGTGTGAAAAATGATCAATATCATAAATATTGTCGAAGCCATAGGTATTCATCAAGCAATAGGTAACTGGCAGCCACATCAGTAGCACTAGGGGCGCTAAACTTCAGAGACGGTTAAAAAAAGCAAGAAATTTAATTTATATTTATATACATTGTTATTATTTAATTTATTTATCCACATTTTCTGTACACACACACACACAAAATTTAAAAAATAAAATATAAATAAAATTATATATATTATTTGGTGGAAATTGTCATGGTACCTGTCAAAACAAATAATAATCATGGTGTTTTTTATACTATAAATGCAGAGTTTGTATCTTGCTCTAGTTTTCATACCTTCGCAGCTTCCACCATTCTGGCAGTGGCATCGGCCAACAGCTTGGCAGCCGCGAGCAGTTTCTTGGAATTATCTACATCGATTTCAGCCTCGGCATCGGAGCGCATCGCATTCACCAAGTCCGAGGTGGCCTGGGCCAGAACCCGCGCCTGTCGTACCATTTCACCTGTAAATGTGAAAATAAATGCCATTTAAATGCCACAATATCAGCATGCTGTGTGGCCAGATTTTATATTTCTTCAGAAACATCTACTGGCATATTCTTGGCTCCATCCACAGCACATTCACTCACTGTCCTTGACTCCAGACTGGAGGAGAAAAAAAACCAACAGCCATTTCACGTTTCTTTGATGTGTGTGAATCTGGCTCCGCTGAAGCTGCTCTCTTTGAAAATCAATCTTTCTGCATTCTCTCTGCATATCGCTTCAGGAACCAAAGCGCTCAAATGGTTGTGCACCCGTATGACCTGAAGTACATCATTGATCAAGGGCCCTTTCAAAAGCGTGCCTACTCGTTTTCCATAAATGGACTCTGTATTTCCCGAACACCTACATAGATCCAGAAATACAAGCTTTGACAAGATTATCAAGGGAGAGAGGTGTGCTTAAGGGGTGTTTCACCTCTCGAAACATAGGACGGATTCAGTGTGAAAATAGTAAGCTTGTTAAATCAAGCAGCATTCAGCCATTTTATTTTCTCCATTTCAGAGTTAAATGAGAGAGAGAAAAAAGGCTGGGCTTGATTTGATTCACTTCAAAATGAAAAGTAGGCTTTTCGTAACAGAATGAAGTCAGAGCTGAATACAAGTTCGCAGCTGAATGTAGGCGACAACCTCACTTCTGAAATAACTCCATGTTTGAGGATGCTTTTTGACTGGGATGTGGAGACTGGAGGTCAGGTTCATCTTTGAGAACATCTCAATGTATTTTAACAGAAACACTTCTTTTATAAATGCAGCGCATTTGCCATTATTTGCATTAAATCGGTTAATTAACTACAAACAGTAGCCTAAAAAAATGCTTAAAAAGCTGTTTAGCTATTGGTTGCTGAAATGCACATTTCTGAACTTCTTTGATTTGTGGTTTACCAAAAAATGGTATTTGGTGGGTTAAAAAAAACATTTATGAATAGATTACTTAATATGTTTGGATAATTATTTTGTTTAAAATTATTATTTTATTATTATTATTTTTATTCTATCTGTTTTCTTTTTATTTATTATATTAGTTAAAATCCCATGCTACGTGTACTGTGTTAACCTAACTGAGACTTGTTATAGCACTTATATATCATTGCTCTTTTTGTTGTTTTTGATTGCTTCCACTGTCTTCATCTGTAAGTCGCTTTGGATAAAAGCGTCTGCTAAATGAATAAATGTAAATGTAAATGTTTAAATGACAAATGTTAGCTAAACATTAAAAAATATTGTATTTGCAATAATATAAAGATATCATACTTTTCATGTTAGAATTAAAAAAATATATTTAGATATAATTCTATAATTTCATCCATCCATCTATCCATATCCTGTCTGAAAAATACGAAGGATTTAATCCCTCTTAATGTTCAAATTGGATCTAAAACATGATATTATATTTTCTGAAATTATTTTAATGAATTTATTTTTGAGTGCATTTTGAGTGATTAATCTGTAAAACAGGAATAATAATTTTTTTTTATTTAAATTATAAAAAATAGATTTATTATTTATTGTAATATAAATTATTAAGTTATTCAAAATGCAAAATATATCCAATTGCAAATATAAAGTAATGTTAAGGTCACTTGGCTTGAGTGATGTCAGCAAAAAAAGAAAATATCAGCAAATTACTACTGATGAATCATGCACAATACAAACCATAACATTTATTAAAGCAAACGGAGTCAAATATTGATTTATTGTGAACTTTCTAGATAAACAAATCTTTGATGATGATGATTTGTTGGCTCAGGTTGTTTATCGTGTTCCATGTTTAACTTGAACAGTTGCAGTCAACCCCACCGGCAGCTTTTGCCATGTGTTTTCCTTTAAAAAGTTCAAAGACAGGGCGTGCGTGATTGAGAGCAGATTAGATGCTCTGTAGTGGTTTTATATTACATGTTTTAGAAAACCTCTCGGGCACAGAATCTTTTGAGGATTCTTTAGACTTACGGCCATAGCATAACAAACATCTTCAGTTTTGAAAACAGCCCAAAAACACAGCTCAGACCACAGACAAAATCACTTTTAAGGACCTCACGGAGTCAAAATAAACTGGGGTCAAATTCTCCCAGGAAAACAACAGGTACAAGATACAAAGGTTGAGCAAAGCTAGCAAGCTAAATATTTGTCTGCTCATACTATTGGAGAATAAATGTTGCTTACGCTTCACCTGAATTAGGGCTGTAAGCGGGTGAGATGCTAGCGCACAACTGAGAGCTTCAAAATGAGGCCAGGAACACCATAAAAATTGTGCAATTCTGAATATGGAAAAGCTAATCCTATCATGTCACAGCACAGATATGCTTTGTTTGGACGATGTGCCTGAAAGATATTAAAGCTCTCTTGCGTATTACTGTATGCTTATTTGACTTTGATTTCCATTTATTAAATAAATTCTCTGTAGCCTGGAATTGTTTTACTTCCTGTGGTAGAGGCCCATCTATTGCATTTAGTGGCGCTTTTCAAGGCAAAAATCACTTGTTTTATTGCTCATTTGTGTGGTTAGGGGATTTGAATAATCCCTTAACCCCAAGTAATAAACATTGGCGCATAATTCCTCCAGCAATGTGCATGATAGCTCAAATTCGGCAGCTTGTTGAAAAGAGGTGTGCTATTACTTATTGTTCAACCATATGGTTTTTGGTGGAGAACGCAGGCAAAGTAAAACTCTGAAATGACATTAGGTCGCATCTAGGGATCAGTCACACTTGAAGGTGAGCACTTTTAACCCCACAAAACACCTTAGCAAACCCATTGCGATAATTATGGCAAATTTTAGGAAGCTATTGGTTCTGGACAGACTCACCAGCGTCCCCCATTGAGGTGAAAATGCTCTCCGTCACGGTCATGATGGTGTCAGTGGCCTGGTCGTAGCGTCCGATTGGCTCGCCGCAGCTAGCGTAGTGGCGCACGTGCTGCAGCAGGTCGCTGAGGGCCTGGCTGACCGCGCCAGCCGCCATGTTCACCTGTCGGAGCAGCTCGCCCTCCTCTGAGGCGGCGTGACACGCCTTCACACAGCCCTCCACCGATCGCTCCACCAGACGGCCCGCCTCCACCAGCTGCTCCTGACACACCGGGGAGGAGATGGTGGGGCTCACCACCTACAACAATCGCACATTCACCGAAACAGACAGAAGACATTGTGTTCAGAATAGCGACAGATTATTTTGGGCATCAAGTGTAAGGAAGTGTGTGTTTTTAGAGCTGAAAATGAAAATATGAACTCCAAACTGAAATAAGTGCCAGAAAACAACATGACACATTATTAAAAATAAAGTAAAATTAAATAGTGACCAACTGGTGTATCACTGCAGCAAGCTCATAATCATGCCTTTATAAGTTGGAATAGGACATTTCCGATGATTATATATAAATATGTGTGTGTGTGTGTGTGTGTGTGTGTGTATATAGTGTGATCGCTCCATTTAGGAGTCCCTGACTCGGTTGGAAGAGGTGGGCAAGAGCTAAGTTCAGTTATATATAGATCAGTGAGTGTGAGTGCTAACCGCGTCAGTAAAGATTATATCTTTAGCATTTTTCAGATTGGATCCAATAAACACAAATATATTTTATGCATCTTAATGTTTGTAGTGTTTGTTTGTAAATATTATATTTTGAATTTAATTTTCATTTCATTAAGTTTTTTTTATGTGCACTTTGAGTCAATATTTTGCTCATTTTATTACTTTAAGCAAAAAATTGTATATATATATATATATATATATATATATATATATATATATATTATGATCAAATTATGTCATACCATACACTACCATTCAGGTTCGGGATGAGTAAGTTTTTTTTTATTAAAGAAATTATTACTTTTCTTCAGTAAAGATGCATTTAATTGACCAAAATTAAAGCCATTTAACATTAAAGCTATTTAAAATGTGGCATTTTCTTATTTCATATAAATGCTGCCTTTTGAACTTTATATTCATTATATATATATATATATATATATAGTCATAAAAAGAATTGCATCAGTTGCATCACAAAAAAATACAAAGCTGCATCATGTTACACTGAAGAAAGGGGTAATAATGCTGAAAATTCAGCTTTGATCACCGGAATAAATAATATTTTTAAATATATTAAAACAGAAAACATATTTATTTTAAGTTGCATAAATATTTCACAAGATTTCAGCTTTTACGGTCATTTGTAATCAAATAAATTCAACACGAGACGTTTTTGAAAAACATAAAAAAAAAGTACAGACCCCAAACACTAGCCAACTAACTTCAACAAATAGATGATTTTCTCTCCAGACAGATGTGTTTTAGTCACTGATCTCTCTCTCTCTCTCTCTCTATATATATATATATATATATATATATATATGACTGGATCGCTCATTGCGTTCTAAACTGCCAACAGACAGTGAAGCCACCGGAAGTGTTCGATCCGCCATCTTAATAATCCCTACCAGCAGAGAGCATCATTGAGTTACATTCAAGCCGCTTTTCTAAAATAACTCTATTTGAAGCAAATCAGTCAAACGGGACTCGATTTTATGTTACGTTACGTGTAATAAATTAATGTTTACTTCAGATGTTATCTGCAGTGTTTAGGGTGTTTTGGGGCAGGATAAGCGATATATTTAAATCGTTTAGGTGGGTGTGTCTGCTGCGCACTGATGAGTTAGACAACGATCCAACACAAAATATACCTTATTTCTTTATGGAGATAATTATTCAGGAATTATTAAACATGAACGTATTAGTATCAGAAATGGATTTTAATACATTACAATGAATAATACAATTATGTTGTTAATATTGCTCTATAATGAAATTAAAAGCTTAACTTACTATCTGGGAAATAAAGCTTTATGTCTTTAAATCCATACTGTATATAGTCAGTTATTTCTCTAAATAAATTCAGATTTCAGAACGAACACTTTGTCGTTTGTTATATAGGTTGAGGTCGTGTCCGTCTGATGTTTATCGTGCTCATGATGCTCACTACTGTAATGAACGTAGCTTTTTAATATTTTTTTTAATAGGGGAAATTCCCGACATTTAAAAATTTACCGTTTACATGCCTAGGGTGTTTGCATTGTAATAATGTGCAGAGATACTTCATATTTATAAACGCTGACTTGTTAGGTGATGTTTTCTCATTAAAATCATACAAATTCCTATTAATTCAATAGAATGTTTTCGCACACTAGAGATTACCAATATGGCGGCGCGGCGGCTTCACTTTCATGACGTCATGAGCAATCCAGTTCTATATTATAGATCAGTGGTTCTAGTGTATTAAGTGTGTTCTAGTTTAAAGGTCATCAGTAATATTTACAAATTACCAGCAGCATTCACTCCCCAATAAACTCTGATAAGTACCTTTGTACAGGCCACCAGCTGTGAGGTGGAGAGCGCGCACTGCGTGGCGGCGGTAATGACTCGGTTCTGCAGCGCCGTGTCCTCGGCCACCTGTGCCACGTTCTTGGCTTTCAGCACCAGCATGGCAGCAGCATTAGCTACGGCTTTAGCCAGGTTCATCATAATGTCCTGAAACATATTCGTCATCAGAGCAACACACTGTGAGGCAACCTGGCCAAGACTAATGAATCAAACAACAAGGATAGAGTTTAACAGAATAAAACAGAGGGCAATAAAAGGCTTTCAGAGGCTAACTGACTGTGACAGCATCAGCTGAACCACACTAAATCAAATTTTACGTGTAGAAAATGGGCGCTAAAGTGTTTACAACAAGAGAAAACTGCTTTGCCAAGAAATAATGAGATGAGAAGCATGTGATTGGCTGAGGGATTTGACATGAACCAATCAGTGAATGCAAGCAGACAAGAGAGCATAACAGAAGTTGCAGATCCCATTTTTTGCAGAAAAATCCCATTCATTTTTACCCATTTTATCCATTCAAGACAGATATATATTTCCAGATACCTGGAAAACATCTGCTGTGTACAAACATCTGATAAATATCTTTAGATGTCAGTTACACACATTCTAAAATAACCAAACTCCTTAAAGACATTTTAGGTAATACTTTAGTATAGGGTCCAATTCACACTAATAAGTAGTTGCTTATCAGCATGTCTATTATTAACATATTGGCTGTTTATTAGTGCATATAAAGTACATATAATGCATGACATCTATAATCCTAGCCAATACCCTAAACTCAACAACTACCTTATAAACTATTAATAAGCAGAAAATAAGGAGTTAATTGAGGCAAAAGTCATAGTTAATGGTTAGTTAATAGTGAGAATTGGACCCTAAAATAAAGTGTGACCACATTGGGTAACACTTTAGAATAGGTTACACTTGTTAACTATTAACTACGACATTTCTCTCAATAAATTCTTAATTTGCTGCTTATTAATAGTTAGTAAGGTAGTTGTTAGGTGTAGGTATTGGGTAAGATTAGGGATGTAGAATAAGGTGAAGTAAAATAAGGCATTAACCTGATAACTGTCACTCACATTTTTGAAGATAGACTTGAATGTGCATGATACAAACCTAAATTTTTATATTTCATGACTGAAAACATTTTGTAACATGATTTTGATGTGCCATTTACATGGTAATGCAATGTTTGGTTTTAAAAATGGGTTTTGAAGGATGAATTTTGAGATTTTATGTTTTCAAGTGATGTATAACTTCTGATGATTTCTAAAATGTGATAGAGAAAAAGGCAACGAGGAAGTCTTATTTTTAAACAAAGGTCAAAACTCCTTTTGTAATGTAGATTTCTGAGTGTGCACTCTTGTCATAAATTCATCTATTACTTTTCCTACATAATTTTTAACAAAAAATATTGGTATAATATATATTTGGGAGTCTTAGACCTTTCCAACGATATATAGTTTGTCAAGATTAGATTAAATTTGATTGTAATATAGTATAGTGAATGTAGGCGTCCCGTATACGGGACGGGGTGACATTTATCAGGTTAATATGTTCTTAATTAGCCCTAATACATGGCTAATATTCTTGTAATATGCATGCTAATAAGCAACTTTTTACAGTATACGTAAATGTCTTTTTGTATTAATGCACCCTTGGTGAGCATGAGAGACTTTCAAAAACGATTTTCAATGATGGCGGGGACAGCCCGTTCAACACTACTTTCAATGTACGGAAAACGGCAGCATGAACATTCCTCAAAACATCTCTTTTTGTGAAGAAAGCAAGTCATATAGGTTCGGAACAACATTAGGATGAAGTATATCCTTTTTTCCAATTTTCATATACATTTTTGCTTTGAATCAAAGTTTGAAATTCTGTAAAAAAAAATATTTATTTATTTATTATCTTTGTGCATTTATTCCAGAAACAAAGACGCACCTGGAACCTCTCGTCAGTTTCTCCTTCTCCCATTTGTTTCAAAAGATCTCCGCTGGCCTGACCGATGCTGCCCGCCGCCGTCAACACCGTCTGTCTGGGCTGTGGGGTGATATTGGCACATAAGAAATGACCCTCGTAATGCCACCGCAACGTCTCAAAACTCAAACGCACAGCTAATCACATCCTGTCTATCCGCTCTGCACCCCACTACAATTACCCTGTCGAGCACAAGCCAAACAAGTAAACAGATTGTGACTGCGCTCCGAAAACCAGGATGGAAAAACACAGCTTAACGGGTTCATTATCAAATCCGCCTGTAAACAGCAGTGCGTTATTGGTGGATTAGATGTGAAGGGGTCGAGGGTTTGCATGCTTGCATTCATCACCTCTCCAGAAGCTGGTTCCACGGCTCTGAGCAGGTCAGAAACAGCCCCTGTGAGGGTCCGGGCCGCCCCCATTAGATTCTGCCCGCTGCCCACCTCGTCCTCCATCAGAGCCGCCAGGAGCTTCACCCCTTTGGACATCTCGGTCAGGTTGGAGGAGATGGTGGTGATTGCGCAGCCCACGGCGGTGTAATCCGTGTCCGTAGGGTCACCTGGAAGGATTGGAAAGAGACATGGACAAAGAGTGAGAGATTCGAGTTCACTCAAAACCAGAAACACACTGTCAGTAATTATTCACATATTCTGGAAATGGTGGTGGCGGAAATGAATTTTTTTTTTATATTTCTGAATTAAAAAGGCTCATTTGTCTTGTTAAGGATAATTAAAAATATTATTAAAAAGTAATGTATTAATAAAATTAAAGATATCTATTATTTTGTGTCTCAAATACATACAATTAAACCATAATTAAATCAGAATTCCACAATTTCTGCATAACTTGACAAGTACTGTCACTGTTAACTGAAAAACTATTAAAAATTATTTTCAGCAATTTAAATTAAACTGAAACAAGATAAAATGTTACTATTAGAAGAACAAAAATTATCTAAAATAAAAATTAGAAATAACTGAAATAAACAAATTTAAGTATTGAAATTGCTTAAACTAAAAACAAAAGTAAAAAATATATATATATTGAAAAATATCACATAAAATTACTAAACTTTACATTTTAATTTAACAATTACAATAAAAACTGAGAATATAAAATTAACTTAATTCAACTGAATCATAATTTCACAAGTTCTGCGTAACTTGACAGGGGCTCTAATTGTTAAATGAAACTAAAACTACTAAAAATCATTATAAGTAATTGAAATAAAACTAATTATTATTATTTTTTAATTAGAAGAAAATCTATTACAAAAATGAATAACTATCTCGTATTTATTTATACGTTAAAATACTAAAATTATTTAAACTAAGAACTACAAATTAAAGGTACTGCATATAGAAAAGAAAAAAACTTACAATTAAAATTAAAACTAAGAATATAATCATGAAATTAATTCAAATATTAATTACAGATATAATAGTACGTAAATAATACTAAATTAACACTACAAAACTACAGCTTTGAAATGATAGTTTTAAAAATGTAATAAATCATATATTTATATTACTGACTTCAGTATTTTAAGACCAAATTTGATAAGTAGGAAAAATAAACAATGATTCGATAAACTGATGAATTGTTCCCAATAGCAAGTAGAGCCAAATTTTCTTTCATGGCTTTAACAAGCACCACTCAGATCTACAACGTGCTAATAATGTGATCATTATTAGTGATCTCACTCAAAATGAGATCCATATGAAGCCAAACACACATGCATTCCATCTCTAGTGCACACATCCACACTTCACATCATATCCTAACAAGATCCTCAGGGCATGAGAACAGATGTAAAGCACAGGCTGCAAAAAAGCAGTAAAGTTTGAGCCGGGCTGCTGGTTAACAGGCAAATCTCTGCACTATCAAACAGATGGCATGAGGAGATTAAATCCAGCAAAAAACCTGGTCTGGTCTGCATGGAGGCTCTCCAGAACGTAGGAAGAAATACACTAATCCTGCAAAACAGTTCAGCTTCAGGACAACAAACTTCACATTCATTAATGGAAATATTTATTAGTGCAATTGGAGAGTGACTTATTATTCAGCAGTGAGAGGAAACATTTTTCCTTCATCAGTTGCTGGTATAAACCAAGAAAAGTAGGTAATGCATGTGTCAATTTCTTCTAAATCATCATCTTTTCATCCACTAGTGGTATTGGACAAATTATGTGTATTCATTTATGGCCTGAAATAATGTCCAACAGTGTATACTCATCACAGCAGTCATTTTTAGGAAAGTTATGATCATTTCCAACATAAATTTCATTTCCACCACATTGTTTGCCTTGCTAGGGATAATTTTAAAATGTGATTCTTCCATAATACACACTAAAATAATAACGGCAGTTTTTGCAGAATTTTTCATATTTGTAGCTTAATTTGAAAAGATGCACAAATGGAATTTTTATTTTATTTACTTCAATACAATTTTATTAAACTGTATTACATAAAAGTAAAAAGTACTGAAAAGAATATGACACCATGTATTGTTTTGAATGTCAATAAAGGTCCAGAAGGTTTATGGGTAATTTCTTATTCGGTTACATACCGGCAGTGAGGTTGACCACTGACGCGGTTCCAGCCGTGATGGCGTCCACTTGGGAGTGAATCTCGTGTTTGGATTCATCCACCTTGTTTTGAACCCACACTCTGGATGCCTTTTTGGAGAAAAGAAAGGAGAGTGAATATAAGCATAGTCTTTTTTCTAAGAAATAACAAGATTAACAGCAATACAACATTATTTTTGCACTAGTTGCACACTTTACATTAAAAAAGTGTATTTTTCTTAGTATAATTTCTTACCATATCTTGTCCTAGTGGTGGAAGATCGTCTACCTCTCCCAGGTCAGATTGTGCCTGCTGGACAGCCTGCATACTGGTGTTGATAGTTCCCATCAGTGCTTGCTGGGCCAGACTCTGACAGCACAGGAGTCATTTTAAGCAAAAAAAAAATAGGCTTTTAATAAATTCTACGGATGTACGCAAACACAAGGTAGATATGCATCTATTTAGCACATTGCAGTGTATGAATACATTTTTAAGGGAGAAAAGTTAACAGTCAATGGTGTAGTTATGTATTGCTCACACAGCAGTCACTTTCAAACCAAGGAGCTTTCTGTCTGTCAAAACGTGCTGTACAGACCTAGTGGTTTAATGCCACAAACATTTGAAGATAAATTAGTAAATGAAGATAAGCATGGGCAAACCTTTGACCATTAAAGGGTTACTTCACCCCAAAATGAAAATGTTGTCATTAATCACTTAATTCATCTTCGGAACACAACGACTTAAAAAATAATGACTTTATTGAACAATTTGTCTCCACTGTGTCTCTCCGCATCACCTTAGTGGCATTTTGGAGAATATCTGCTGAACGCAACATACAAACTTTTGTGTCAGCCGTACCACAAGGACACGCTGTTCTTGTTCAAATAAAACCATAAATACATGTCAAAAATGTATCCTTGTGGCACGGCTGATACAGAAGAGCGTACGCTGCTTGTTTTTAGCGGATATTCTTTAAAATGAATGATGCGGAGAAACACTGAGGATTACGAATTGTAGAATAAAGTTGTTATTTTAGTTTTCTTTGCATACAAAAAGTATACTCGTCGCTTCATAACATTACAGTTGAACCACTGATGGCAGATGGACTATTCTGACAATGTTTTTCATGCTTTTCTGGACATTGACAGTGTTATTTACTTGGCAGTCAATGGGACTGTCACAAGCCTCCCAGTTTTCATCCAAAATATCTTCAATAGTTTTCGGAAGACGAACAAAGCTTTTACGGGTTTGGAACGACATGGTGATTAATAACAAAATGTTCATTTAATGGTGGAGTATCCATTTAATTTACACAACAAAAATGTTTTGGGGACCTGAAAATGCTAACTTTTGAAAACAAAAAATGATGTTATTGTTTTTGAAAAGTATACTGTATTCTCAAGTGAAGTGAGTTGAGGCTTGGACCCGGAAACAGTGCTTCTTATGTTATCGGTTAACAAAGTTATTTACTTCAAAAAAAAAAAAAAATCTAATTTTCACTTCGTTTAACTAGATAAACTAAAATAGCGAACTGAAACTTAAATAAAAATTAATTAAAGCACAATTTACTACAGTAAAAATAAAAAGTATAATAGTGACTTAAATATTAAACGTTGTAGACTAAAATAGCAGTGCAGAGAAGACCTGATACATGCTACGTAACCATCAATTTTAATAATTCACCTAGTCGCCACAATCGAAGACCTGAAAGCAACAAACAACCAATTATCCTAATTATCAAATGTGACAGTCTAATTTACAATATGTTAGGCACAAATAAATCACAATGAAGATTTAGGCAACAGATGGAACCGTGAAAGCAGAACTGCTCTGCATATGATGCGACCGTGATATAAACATCATTGCAGTTGCACATTCTCACCAGAGGGGGCATGTGTCCTCTGTGCATCTGTCCCATGGTGATCTGCTGTTGAGACGAGGGCATGGTGCCCATGTTGAATGTGTCGGGGCCCCCAATTGACCCCGAGCGCATGATGCCAGGCAGCGCCACCGACCCGTGCTCAACTCGACCCACCCGATTAAACTGCTGCTGGAGGATGGTGGACCTATGAAGAAGTAATGGCTCATTATCAGATGCTGTCAGCCTGCATTCACCCTTATATCTGTGAATGATGGTTGTTGTTGTTGTTATGGTAATTACTGACACCATTAAAACCAGCTGAGCGATGCTTCCCTATCCGCACCAGGAAAACAGACGCTTCAGGCACTATTGCTTAATTACAGCTCATTGTGAGAGGCCTCAATTTTTGGATTATATTATATTATGCTAGAAGTAACATGAGTAGGCTGGCACAAGGACAGACTCAGGCACTGATGCCCGATGTGTCCCCCTCTCCAGCTGAGAGAAGTGGGATGCCGTCGACCATAACAACCACTTTTCAGGCAGCGCTTGAGAGGACGTGACCCATCTATACATCCCATTCTGATAGAACCAGAGCCCAGCCACTGAGTGTAAAAGCACTGCTGGAGTTGAAGTATGGGGCCATACTTTAAATATTTTTCTTTTTGTTTTTAAAAATCTTTTAATCCTAAAAAAAGAAAAAGTTCAGACCAGATTTTCCAAACAGTTTTAGAATTTTGGATCTTACTATATCTAAGAAACAAATATATAGTTTTATTTTTCATAAATTGTCATGTTATTAGTGTTGTTTTCTTTTCATTAACAAATAAATAAAGTTGTACAAAAAACGTGTAGCTAAATGTATTACTACTGTTATCTATTAGTTAAATCTAATACTGCTATTTATCACTGTATTACTATACAGATGCATGTAAAGTAAAATTAATTCAGTGTAAAAACATTTGTTTGGAAAAACTTATCAAATGTGATAAATATCAACCCTGTTACCATCTTTGTAGTGTGTAGTAAGAACCTGTTTAATTAAAAGTTGGCTAATTTTATCAGTATCAAAGATAAATGATGCTTTGAAAAAAAACATTAAACTGTAAAACAGTTAACCCTGTTATGGTGATTTTGAATAGTAAGCAATTAAGGAATTTGATATTTGTAGAAATAGAAGTATTTTGTTCACTTTCTAGTTTCACAACCTTGTGCAGAAGGCTTGTATTGTCAAATTATACCGTAAAACTGCCAACTCCGTTAGCAATATTTTGTATAGTATGTAACTGATTACTGATAATTGGATATGTAAAAACATCAATTATTCTCTTTATAGTGGCATGACTTCAAGAAAAAGGCTTTTAAAGTCAAATTAAGATGTAAAAAGTCAACCCTGTTACTGTGACTTTGTATAGAAAATTTCAGATAATTGAAAAATTTCTATTCATAAAAATATCTGAATTAAACTCTCTAAGAAGCACCTTGAAATTTGATTTTGACTGAACAGCAAACCCTGTTAAAATTATTTTCAATAGTAAATAATGGATTATTCACAACTAGATTTGCAGAAATATCAGCATTCTCTTTCTAAAGTAAAAACTGTCAACTCTGTTACTGCCAATCTTTATATAGTCACTTTCTGAAGCCATAATTATATTCTAAATATAATTACTTTGACTTCTTAATAGCACTTATTTGTTTGTTAGAATGTTTGAAAATTTACAGAAATGTACTTACCCAAACTGCAAAAGACAACAGTTACTCAGAATGACCCAAATACATAAATACCAAGATATATTTACTGAGCGGCTGAGAAATAGCGATGTAGGAAGGGAAATATTCATACATTCACTATCTCTATCTCTCTCTTCCAGAAACCTGATAGCCTAAATTACGTTTTGCTGATGAGGTAGCGCTTTTTGTGGAAATAATAATCTCGCTCTCTTGCCCTCAGCGCCTTCCACATCAAGGGTAAAAGAGGAGAAAAATTTGTCTCCATCTCCTTGTGATCGAAAATGGCAGCGTGCTGCCCGAGCATTTCCTCCAATGTCATTAGACATCTTAGTGCCACTATGAGGTGAATACAAATGAAACACAGTGATTCAAAAAAATAAATAAACTGTTTTAGGTGTGTAATCACAATGCAATTAAAAGTATTATGAAATGGCTGTTGCCTGAAACAGATTAATCCAGCAAGGTGGATTCCTTATCAAAGACCAAACCAAACTGATCCTTACTAACATTTTCATGTTCATTTTGTGGAAAACAGTGGATAATATGCTTTAATTATTTTGTTACATTTGTCATCATTTGTCATTGTCATTTTTTTTGTAAATCCTGTCAGATTTTGCTACCTCCCATTAAAACAGATGGTAGCATAATTCGTTAGCGAAAAGTGCTACCTATCAGATTTTGCTTCCAGCATGATATGAATAAAGTGTGAGGCTTTATTAACATGTACACCTACCCTTACTGTAGGGGAAATGCAGTGTTGGTAGTATAATCTGATAATGAGGCGGGACGAGACAAAACCAACAAAACCCATTACAAACGAGGCATTTGTAGCATCCAATGGGGACATAATTACTTATTATAATGACTTATACTGTGTTTTTAAACGTTGCATACCGCATTGCGCTGTGTACACACTCTGCGTCTTTACAACAGTGACATTGAGAATAAAAGTAACACTTTCTTTCTTTGTGTGAAGGTTTGGGCGGCGTTATGCAAATCTTTTCACATCATGATGTAGACATGTGGGGACGTGTTAGAACGAGCCATTTTAGAAGGGAGTGGTTGACTTAATCTTTTTAAGAATATCTCTTTGGATTTGAGACTTTAGGCTTTAGTCTTTACAGATCTTCTTTATGCACCAAGACCTTGACACTCCAAAGAGAAAAGAAACCTTTAAATCGCACAAATATATAAAGAGTCAACCCTGTTACTGTTATCTTGTATAGCAAGCAATTAATTTAGGACAATTGGATATTTGTATAAATGTAAGCATCATGTTCTCTTTCTAATGTCAAGACCTTGAGCAAAAGGCTTTTAAAATCAAAAACTGTAAAACAGTCAACCATGTTACCAAGATTTTGTATAGTAAGCAATTCAAGAAAATGGGATATTTGTAGAAATATAAGTATCATGATCTCTTTCTAGTTTCATGACCTTGAGCAAAAGGCTTAAGTCAAATTAAACTGTATAATAGTCAACCCTGTTACCATGATTATGTATAGTAAGCAAGTAATTAATGAAAACTAGATACTTATATATATATATATATATACTTAAATATAACTATTACATTCTCTTTATAGTGTCACAACCTTGAGCAAAAGTGTTGTAAACTCAAATTACACTGTAAAACAGTCAACCCTGTTACTGTGATTTTGTACTTCAGATAATTGAAAAGTGGATGTTTGTAGAAATATCAACATATCAGCACAACACATTTATAAGTGGGACAAGAAGGTGTCTGCTTTGCTCCCTGAAAACAAGGTATCATGGGCCAAAAACAGAGAGATTTCCATTTCCAAAAGAGATTTCCACTGACTTTTTCGGGGATACAGATTCTTCCAGCATGGTGGATTCCTCATCACCATCCAAACCAAATCTATCTTTACTCTGTTTCTGTAAAACAAGGGAAGGAAAATATTTTAGTAAGTAAATAAACTGCAAAGAAGGAGGAATATCTACAGGATATATCACTTTGTGATAGTTCAACCAAAAACTAAAATCACGGCAGAAAGTTTAAACATTGAAAATGTGAATAATATTCTCTTGAAGACATTTTCAGTCATTTTGAAGAGCCAGTGACTTGCCTTCTTAAGAATGATGTCAATGTATCCAGCGATGAGTTGAGAGATCTGCTCCCCTTCTGTGGTCTGGACAGAGTAATAGCTCTCCTGGTACTCACCGAAATCCTGCATGAGGCCACACACACACATAACCGATATGAGAAGCACACATCTAAAGGCCGTGTGGATGTCTGACAGGAAGTAAGTCAACTGTCCTTGAAGCACAAGTGCTGCACAAGAGATGCTAAAAGTGGCTCTTAATGGTGGAGCAGAACTGCGCATCACACAGCAAGGTTAAAACACTCAAGTAGTAGCAGACTTAGGCATTTTATCAAGGAAAAAACAACTATTATTAGATTATAGTCAAAACAACATTGTTTTACAATGATGTGGTGGTTACGGTCAATACCGCTAAATATAAATGTGTGGAAACATATATTAAGAACAGTCTTAAATACTATTTTCAAATATGTACATGTATGCATTACATTTTAATTTACTGTAATTTCTTATTACAATTGAAATTTAAAGTACAATATTAAGTGACCAAATACTTTCATTCACTGTATACAGAACTATATAAACCTACTGAGCAGATAACGTGAATGCAAAATCTAAGGGAGAATCCAAACACACTGTGGCTCGTGTTAAATGGAGTGAATAACGTAACGTACCAGTGTGAAGCTCTTAGGTGAGGCTGCCCACCTCTTGACTGTGGTGAGGGGCCACTCCTGCACCACCTCTTTGGTCTTCTCCTCCACCCTCATCACTGACTCTTTGGTAATGCCCAGCAGACGCGGGACCAACTTATTCTTGCTTTTCATCTTCTCCTGTTGAAAAATAACACACGGCATTTGTGTATTGTGTGGCTAGGACCGAAATACACAATGGGCTGCTGAATGCTGACTTCATTTCGGTATTTATGTGATTACAAAATTTGCTTTGCTCATTAATCACGTTGAAAGAGTATCGCCCTGTAAGCAGTTCACTGTCCTTATTTAAACTCTATGATGCTTTACCACAGTGTCGGCAGAGTAACAGATTGTTTGGGCATGACTATGTACATCTGGAATTCTTTGAATAAAACTTAAATTGTTTTAAAAGTTTGAAGTGAATTCACAGTGGGCTGTGTTTACATTAATCTTGCGTCATAAAAGCATTCCGAGAGGAGGCGAAATTAACGTTACATCACTCAGCCGAACGCACAAGCGCCCTTCTTCATGAGCATTTGAGAGCGCAGATAAAAACTGGATTAGATATACATACTAATGGATGGAGGATTATGAGCAACAGGCTTTCAAAATTATAATATTAATAATAAAAAATGTGTGTTAATGTGCGATAAAATAATTGTCGGCATTAATTAGTTGAATGCGTTAACTTGCCCAGCCCTTATATATATATGCCTCATGATTCCACATTTACCATGAAGCAAATCATGTTCTCAGTTGTGACATAACGAAAACATATTATATTAAAAAAACAAATGGAGGCCTTTGATACCCCTCCTCAAACTTCCTGTTTCAACAGGAAATACGTCAACACAGGAACAAAAACTCTACTTGTCAAACGATCTCTCTGGGTCTTTAAAGATAACATAAGTTAGCATGCAGTTACTGGAACATTCTCTCGGATAGCACACATATTTCAACCAAACATTTATTTTGACGCTTATATGTTAGAGCAGCATTTCACAAATATTTTAGTGACATTTACTATTCTGAATGTATGTGTATTGACTCTTTTTAAGATTCTCAAACTCATAAGTCACTTAAAGATTCATTGTTCTTTAATAACTATCATACACAGTATATGGAAATCTGGTTAACTAAACCATACAGTTGCACCTTGATACCGATGATATTAGCTCCCAAAGCATGGATAAATGCATATTACACAGTACAACATCCATCCAATCAGGCAGTGCAGCTGCGAAATGGGTGGCAGCGTCTAAAACTAGACTACAGTATATGTGCTACTCGACCATGGCCTGGTGCCTTTTGCCATTTCCCTTCATCTCTCACACACAAACACACGACCCAAAACAATTGCCCGCTGATGGCATCCTGCCAGAGGACTCTTACCGCCGCACAAATACATAATAAAAACAAACACTAAACGTTTAAATGACCTCTTGCGCCGGACATCTCCAGGCTATTGTTTTCACCTGTGGGTCGAAAATAACAACCTCTGATAAGAGTGCATTATAAATAACGACTTACCTCACAGAAAGACATTGTTTACGGCCCTGAATGGCATCGCTTTTCAAGGGTGAGGCTTATGCAACGTGGGTAAATATAGTTTTTTTTTGGTAAATGTTCATTGTCTAGTTATATGCGTTGGTCAGGGAAGGTGCTGTTGCTCATTCAGAGTGGCGCAATCTATTGTTAGGCGCAATTAATTTGAAACCAGACACTTAGCAACACTCCACTAATGACCTGAAACTGATCCTTGAGCAGGCAGCTTGTAAATCTTCCTCTATGTGCCGTACAGCTTAAGAATGCTTAATAGTCTTTAAAACACAAACAGAACTGGAATAAACGGAAACAAGAACCCTGTATATGGATAAACACACACAGGCTTTTTTGCTTGATTCTAACAATTAATTACAAGGGCCTCTTGAATACCTGATTATGATTGGTCAGTTGCTGTATTCTGTGGCCAAAAACTATATACATATTATTCTTTTATACTAAAATTCAAAAAAGTATATCGAAATACTAAATACAAAACTAGCAAAACACTTACATGTAAATTCTGAAATAATTGTACATGAATTAAAAGGATTGTAAATATACCGTAATTCCTCAAATAAAAACCGGTAGTCAAATAGACGCCGGGCCTCTTATAGTGGCCGGGGACATGGTCAACACGGACAAATAAAGGCCGGGGGAAAATTTGTGCAGCAGAGCCAGATAACTAACTACACGCCCACTGCCAAAGCGTTTCTCGTTCTCGAGTCAAGAACCAGTTGCATCGGTTTTCGGATCACCAGTACACTCAACTGAGAACCGTTTCTGTCAGACATGTCCGATTCGAGAACCGAGGAGTTGATGATACTGCGCATGCATCCCCGTATATATATATATATATATATATATATATATATATATATATATATATATATATATATATATATATATATATATATATATATATTTTATATATATATATATATATATATATATATATATACAGTACAGTACAGTACAGACCAAAAGTTTGGAAACATTACTATTTTTAATGTTTTTGAAAGAAGTTTCTTCTTCTCATCAAGCTTGAATTTATTTGATCTATTGGTATTTTGGTATTTTGAAGACTGCTGGTAATGGAGCTGTTCTGGTTAATGACTTTCATTGCATGAACAAAAAATGCTGAGATGTTTCTCAAATTATCTTCATTTATGTTCAACAGTTTATGTTAGGCCGTTGTAAAATAAGTAAATTTTGCAGTAAATTTTGTTCCAAAGAATCCAATGTAATATTTATTTGTAATGTCTACTTGACACTTTCTCATTTAACAAAAAAAATATTTTGTGGATATTTTCACAGTCAAATGTATTTTACTGTTTCTAATGCTCCATATTAGGCTTAGGCTTAAAAAAAAAAAAAAACATTAAAACAGAAAACCATGAATACCATATTTTCTATTTTAATATATTTTCAAATATAATTAATGTGATGGCAGTCATTCTTTTTGCCAAAATGAGGTACAGAAATATGTGAGTAAAAAAAGAAAAAAAATACAATTTGAGATGATGTACATAATAATAATAATAATAATAATAATAATAATAGTGAGCTTGCAGTCTGAATTAAAGGTGATAAGATAAAAATATTTTGCGGCACAAGATTATACAAAGGCAATAATAACATTTTTATGTTGTGTGATATTAGCTGGCTACATGCAGAACTGTTTGTCACCATTTATCTGCATTTTAAAACTACTAAAGTTTGAACTGGAAAATACTCACCTTTACCAGGAAAAAGGACACTCCGTATGTGCGTAGGGACCTGGCAAGCTTCACATACTTTACTTTTGCCTCAATCTCTGTGATCTCACCGCAGCTTTTGTGATCCTGATGAGGAGATCAAGATATGAAGATATTCTCAGTCATTGTGGGATTAGAACCAACAACCTTTTGAGTATGAGCCAACTTAGTATGTTGGCTTTTAAATAAGGTTTTCATTCACACTGGAGAGCTCAATATATGCAAAAAACACGTTATGACAAGAAATACTCAGAAACACTAAACACACACATACACACACACACACACACACCCACACACACACACACACACACACACACATATATAAATATACACATATATATGTGAATATATGTGAACAAAAACCAGAACTAATGCCGTAAAGGGTGTGTCTTAGTGATGACGCACATTATTGTGCAACTTTTTTACCAGGTGTTTTGAAGGCAGATCAGTGTTCGCGAAAAAAAAAAAGTGCAAACTGTAATGAAGCAGAGATCAGTTAGTTCCTCACTTTCCGCGCTGAAGCTGAGATCGTTCTCCAGCTTCAGTGAAAGTTAACGTATCTAGCGTTTTCGACTTGATTAAACGTAACTTCCTAATGTCACGTGACTTTTCGGGACCTATAAGTGTTGTGTGTGAAAGCACACACATATTTTGGGTAATCACTGGCAGTGTGAAAGAGCCAAAATCTAGCGACCCGAGAACAATTGCCGGGACACATACATATATCTGAATAACAGAGTTAAAATAAAAAACAAGCTTAAATCATGAGCTAGTTTGTCTGGAATCTAAGTTTTGTTTGTCATTATTACTAAACTTCCTATTACTTAGAAAAATATTTGTTTGATTTCTTTCCTTTTTGGTTTTCTTACAATAACTTTGGAAATAGGTCTGAATAGTTGAGCTGAATTCACAGTAAAAAAAAAAAAAAAAACTATTTATGTAAATTTCTTTTTTTTTGCGAATGATAATTAAAATCATTAATTTATATACAGAATTGAAATTATCTATTGTATTGATATTTTGTACACTGTAATAAAACAATTTTAATAAAACAAACTTTAATTAAATCTTTTAAACAACCACTGTTGTTTATTGCGGTTTTCAGCTCAACCATTCAACCCTGTTACCAAAGTTACTTTGAGAAAACAAAAACTGAAAGAAATCAAAAACATTGTTTTTAATTGATAAGAAATGTATCAATAATTAAAAACAAAGCTTTGATTTCAGACAAGCTAGGTTGTAATTTCAGCTTAATTTTCAACCCTGTTACTCAGATTTAATTTTTACAATTTTGCATAAAAATACAATTTGTATATGAATAAAAGTTTGAAATTAAGGGGAAATACACAAATCATGGTATTCAATTGCATTTAGGCTGTACTTAGACAAGTTCCAAAAATTGATAACAAGGTTGCAAAAATTCAAAACCTCATAGAATGAACAGAAAATAAAACCGCTCATGTAATATTCAGCTTGACCTCCTGCAATCCTGAAATATTCAAAACCCCTTCATTTTTAATGGTTTCAGGCTGTTTTTTGCATGTTAGTCATGGACAGTGCCTAATAGTAGAATAATGGATTGTGTAAAGCCATCAGAGGGTCACATACCTGAAAAATTCTCTTCTCCGCCCCCCTCTGTTTGATGTATTCTTTTGGTAGGAACTCCTTCAGGCTGCAAAAACATTTCACATGTTTACTCTTATACTACACAAACATTTTTCCATCAGAGCAGAACAAAACACATGAGGTCATCCTGGCGGGAATTACATCTTCATAACGTACGCCCCCACACCGATTCTTAAGGTTTCCAGACAGCACAGAATTCTTGCAAATAATTGTCTGGTCTAAAATGTAATCAGATAACAACTGAAAGAGCCTGTGTGCGTGTGACAGTGTTGAATGGGCTGCATATGATACCGCAGCTACAAGGCATGTGGTCTTACTCTAAAAATCCTGGCTTGTGTTTGTGCTCCACGTGGGGACCGAATTGGATCTGTGCCTGAATTCCAGCAAACTCGCAGGCCTTATCAAAGGACACGGGGTGGGATCCGTTCAGAATGTCATCCCTGGCCTGAAACAGAGACAGGAAACAAGAGCAGATGTTACAGAATGTAATGAGGGTGCTAAAAAAAAAATGTTACAGAAAGTATGCGGTGCATTCGCTAAGCAGAAAAGCAGACAAAACATCTGAAGGACCATCAACATCTTTAAAGAATATTCAGATCAGTGTTTTAACACAAGAATCTCTATGCGGAGATGATATCGTGCATCGCTAATAAGCAAATTTAGCAACATAAAGCTGCAAGAAAACAATTATTTTGTGAGTTGAGGAAGGCTTCTCGTCTTGACATTTTTTTTTAAGCAGTAGCACACAATTCTTAACACGTGATTCCTACAGGCACTCTTTAACGGCTTACTGGGATTGTACTGACACAATCATAGGGGCAACATTAGTTTCTCTATTTCAGCAGAAACTGAATGAAAATGAAAAAATAAAAATAAAAGGAGTACTTTACCTATAAATACAAATTCGGTCATTATTTGCTCACTCTCATGTCATTACAAATCTGTATGCTTGTTTTTTTTTTTCTCGGCAGTTTGAAATTTAAAATAAACTTTTCCAAACAAGTTTATACAAGAATACTATATAACAACTAATAACAATATCTGTCAAGTTCAAACCAATCCTATCGAAACAAAACCAAAATAAACCAAACCAACCCAATCAACAGAAAACCCAAAAAATCTAAACAAAAGAACTCCAAAACAAAATGGAGGCCAAACTTAACTCTACCAAACCAAAAACAAAAAAATAAATAAAAACAAAGCAAAACAAAGCTCAACCAACAACAACAAAGAAAAACACAGAAAACAAACAAACAAATACCCCCCCCCCCCCCAAAAAAAATATAAAAATAAAAATAAAATAAAAACAGGTCAAACTAAAATCTACTAAACCAATCCAAATGCAAAACAATTTAAATAAATGAAAAATAAAATAGAATAAAAAATTCCAAGGCAAAACGAAACTAAACCAAAAAAAAACAAACAAAACAAAGTGTTTCAAAATTATGGTTTGTGAAGGAAATGCAGGGGGTTGATGAAAAGCTAAAGATTAAATCAAAATACTTAAAATTACAATATGGGACTGGAAAAACATGAGGGTGAGTAAATACTGACAGATTATCATTTTAGCTGAACTATCCCTTTAAGATGTTTCAATAACACTGTGTGGTGACACTGAGTCCAGTCTAATATCATAGCCGCTATGAAAGCTGACGGCCCATCTGTTCAAGCATCTCCTGATGTACACCTGACTGTAGTTCAGTTTAAAAACCCGACAGGGTGCATCTTACGGAAACATTTTAGTGCCATCCGCGCAACCACCAAGTGAGCATCTACAAAACAAGCGGCATCTATTTGTGAGTTTTCAAACAATCTGGATGAAGTCATTAGAAGAGCAGAGGCAGAAACATACACACACACATGCCTGTGAGAGTGTATACTTGGCTGATGTTGTGAGTGGGGACTGAGGTCATGGAAGTTTTACATCATCATAAACAAGTCCGTGTGTGAGGGGCCCCACCCTCAGGACATCCACCAATCATCTCGCATCGCTCCCAGATGACATAAACATGGTAACAGTAGCAGATACAGTCAGTGAGGGTTTATGGGAACACATCATGACAAACTAAGATGTGATGCGGTCACGCCCCTCGTGCGGAGCAGAGAAATCCCCTTCAGCCTGCCAAACACTCCTGAGCGCATGCATGTGCAGCAGTGTCAGTGTGTGTGTGTGTTTCTCAAAGTATGTGGGTGTGTGTGGCACCATGTCAGAGAATTTCATGCGGGCGTGTGTGTTTACTACAGAGGAAGAGTGAGACGGAGGGAGACTGAGGAAAGGGAGGAGAAGTGTTACAGTATGCATGCGTGTGTGTGTGTGTAGTGACTCGCATGCACCTTTTTTCCAGCATGGACATACAAAACCCCTCAGTAAATCTATCGATTACAAAAAAAGTCCATGGTATTCTTAAAAACAACAACTGTAGAGTAACGTAAATACCATGTACAATATGTATTAGAGAAAAAACATTTATTTCATAATGACATTTCCCCCCATTTAAAATTCTTATCCAATGAAAGGTTAGATTTTTATGAATTAAAAAAAAGATCAAAAGGATCAACAATGCAGATTAATTTTCACAGCCTTCTTTGATCATTTTACAGACGGTGTCCATATTTTTGGGCATGACTTTTCACAAATTTGGTATTAGAAACATTATGGTAATATCATGGTAATAGCAGTAGTAGTAGAGATTTGTTATTTAATACCAAGAAACCCATTCATGAAAGCACTACCTTTATGAAAGTTAACCATGGTTTTATTACAGTAAAAGTGCAGTAACCATGTTTTTTTTGGCATATTGATTACCATTACAGTTTAACCACAAATCCCATGGTTAAACTATGGTTAGTGTAGCAAATCTACAGTTATTTTGTGGTTATGGTTCATGGTTCATTTTCATACGAGATACCATGTGTCTTGACATGGCACCATAGCAGAACCATGGTGCAAAAATATGATAAAATACCATGGTATGTTTTTGAAGGAAATCTGAAGTAGAAATGTGAATTCCATGTTTTCGGTCCTAGGTAACAGTATAAGGTAATTGTGCAGTAAGTCATTTAAGTACATGTTAAATGAATAAATTAATCATAGTAATATGGTGTCTATAGACCTGACCAGATTTTATTTTAATGCTATGTTTTAGCTGCTCATTTTCCTCAGCAGGAATACTATACAAATGCACTAATCATAGTACTTTATTATATATAACAGGGCACCATGATTATTATGTTAAGAAGACAAATATCATTATGATTCTAGGTTTCTTTAAAGGTCCCGTTCTTCGTGATCCCATGTTTTAAACTTTAGTTAGTGTGTAATGTTGTTGTTAGAGTATAAATAATATCTGTAAAATTCTAAATCTCAAAGTTCAATGCCAAGTGAGATATTTGATTTAACAGAATTCGCCTACAAAAAACGACCCGTTTGGACTACAGCCCTCTGGTTCCTGCAGTAATAACGTCACTAAAACAGTTTTTTTGACTAACCACCGCCCACATGAATTCACAATCAGGGGGCGTGGCCTTGTTGCGCTCAGACGGAGAAGAAGGAAGAGCTGTTTGTTTTTGTTGCCATGTTGTTGAAACGCTGTTTTTTTATCTGAGTACAATCACCTTTGTTTGGGCTTCCCAGGAACGCTGTACTTGGAGATCAATGGCTACAATTTATGTTTAACTCGGTTCCCGAAAATTATAATGCACATGTAAAACTATGTGCAGCTCATTTTTTGCTGAGGACAGCTTGCTGAGGACAACTTTCTCAATCTCAATCAGTTTAATGCCGGATTTGCACAAAGATTATTCTTGAAAGATGGAGCAGTTCCCTCGTTGTTTATGGACCACAACTGGTAAGTGTATTTTATTATTTAAGTTGGTGTGTTTAACAGTTTCTGTAACTTATTACACAAAGGGCAACGCTGTTTAGCTTTGTTAACTAGATGTTAGGGCTGTGCAAAAAAAAAACAAATGTGGTTTTCATGCGCATCTCGTCAGTAAAAACGCTCCTGTGACTATAAATACATCTCCAGCATGTGCGTTCTAGCCCAATCACGTTACCAGGAGGTCAGCCTGCTCTCAGCTGCTGTCGAATCACAGCACAGGAACCGCTGGCCCAATCAGAACTCGTCACGTATTTCTGAAGGAGAGGCTTCATAGACCAATGAAGTCATCAGCCCGTTTTTTGTGACAGTGAAAACAGCAGTATACAGATGGGTGAATTGTGTGAAAAATACTGTGTTTTTTACACGCAAAACATGAACACATGTTATATTGCACATTGTAAACACAAAGCTTCAAAAAAACGCGTAAAACGGGACCTTTAACAAAGTACCATGGTAATACCATTTAGATTTTTTTAAATGTACCATGCTAATTCCATGGTTTTCTTTTAAAATTCCATGTTGTATCATGTGCATTCTATACTACACGGTAAATTAATGTGGTACCATAATGTTTTTGAACATGGTATTACCATATTTTCTGGAAAGTACCAAGGTTAAAAACACCATGCATGGTAATACAATGTAGTATGTAGGTTACCATGGTAAAACTATGATTTTTGGTTACATAAGTACCACAGCATGGACCATGATATTGCCACAGTTTTTGTGTGTGTATTGTTTAAGCACAGTATGTGCTTAAAAAACATACATTTAATAACAAGGATACAGCCATGCTTTCCTTTCAAACCCAGAAATACTGACATTATATTTGCAAAAAAAGAGCTTATCCATCATCTTATATAAGTTATTAAGTGCAGGTGACAGAGTATGTGTGTGTTTGTCAGTAGGAAGTTGCTCTGAAATCCTCAGGCAGACACACTAATGCATCTGCAGCGAGCCGTGTGCTCCAGAGGCCGGTCAGAGTACTGCGGTCCGTCTGCTACAACAGCTCACGGCCTCCAGGGAAACTATGAACTAGCGCAGAGCTCCTTGAGCAGACACACACATTCACACTGGTCTACTCACGCACACATTTACATACATAAACATAATGCATGAAGACCCACTGGCCACTTTGTGACACAAATCCTTTTGACTCAAACCAGAGAGAGAACGAAATATGCTTGTGTGAATGTGTGCCAACATCACATGTAAGATCATGTGCAAACTTAGCATGACGGAAAAAAATATTACGATTCATTTTCTGGTTTCCTTATTAAAAAAAAAAGTTTTATCGGTTGTGTTTTGCAATAAATGTTTTCAGATCACATTAAACTTACCATCCAACAAAATTAATCAGCTTTATTATTTTCGTTGCATCATGCTGGTTAGCTCCACCTACAATGAAACCTCATTGGTTCATAAAAATATGATCTGTTATTTTTTCACTTTCGTAACCTGAAGAAAAAAAAATTATGCAAAAAAAATTCCTAATTTGGAGAAGGTGTAAAAGTATAATGTAATAAAATTTCAAACAATAATTTCAATAGTGTCTTTAAAAGTTGTAACCCCCCAACCCTAACGTGTTTTAATTCTAGCTACAAGAAGTCATGAAAAACATTAGCATAGCTTCAGGAAGTGCTACAAAAAATGCTTCTTTAATTGTGATCATTTTTATTGCACTAGCCTAAACATCAAAATTAACACGCTATTCTTCCCAGCCCTAAAATTTGTATTGCTCTGCCCCAAAACAACTAAACCTCATCGGTACAAATTCCCAAACTGATATACAACAAACATCAAATTTGTTGTCAGTTTTTTTTTCACATCCATTATAATAAAAAAAATATATACATTACCAAAAAAAGCACCTGAACAAGGTATAAAAATGTGTAAACTCTGCATGATGCAATAAAATATCAAAAGATATATAAAAAAAGCTAAATCTTTTGAAAAAAAAAGAAGGTTTTATCAGTTGTGCTTATTCACTTATTGTTATATATATTTTTTTTTACAAGTGTTAAGATATACTAGCATAACCACAGGAGATTACAAAAACAAAAATTATTTTTATTGTGCTAAACTAACCATCAAAATATGTTGTGCTATGCTGTATAGCTCCGCCCCCAACGGCATCCCATTGGTCTAAATTCCCACAAAGATACTTATGATTTTGATTCTCTGTGCTTTCTGGCACTTCACGTTTATTGCGATCTAAAATTGGAAAACTCTGAAAATATTGCCTAATTAAGAAGAGATGTGAGGGAAAAGTAACCCATACTGCCTACGGTGGTGGAAAAGACAATCAACAAATCAGCAACTGTGAAGATATGCACATTGCCTTCTGGGCTAACCAATAATTCATTCATAAGAGCTGTGTCACTATTTCACTGCTTTCATAAAACCATCGAACTCCTAAATTTCTGTGCGACAGTGGCTCTGAGAAATGAATTACTTGTTAGAGCAGGTGGTGATGAAGAGGTTTTGGCTGTTGCAATCCAGTTAAACCAGCCAAAAAGACAGATAGAGGACAGATAGAATGGTAGTAAAAGAGAATGAAAACAAGTCAATAATATTGATTATTATTGTTAAGATCAAGCATAATTATCAATAATTACACAGGGCATCAGGGCAAAATACTTCAGGTCAAGAAGCTGTCATTCTAAATCTCGGCAAATGAAACCCATTCCCTGAAAGACATGTTGACTGCCCTATCATCATTGGACATCACAGGGATTTCACTTCACTGATTTGAATCCTATGTCACTGGTAGGTCTTTCAGGATGGCTTGGAGAGGGGAGGTATCCAAAAGCACATTGATCAAGTTCAAGACATTGATGCTTGCATAAAGAACAGCAACAGGCTCAGCAAGCTCCTACTTCCTATGAATACTTCAAATCTACATCTCCTCCAGAAGTCTGAGATCCGCTAGTGAGTGACACCTCATGGTACCATAACAGAGAGGCTGAAAATTACTTTCCAGAACATTCTCGTTCACAATTCCTGGCCGGTGGAATGATCTACCCACCCCTATCTGGAATCCTGAACCCCTGACAATTTCCAAGCGACAGTTGAAAACACATCTCTTTCTAAGCTACTTGATTTCATCATTAAAAAAATAATAATAATAATTGTCTATATATTCCTTCTTCTAGCTTGTACTTATTTGAACAATGCCTAAAACTTGGAATTACAATTATATCACTTCCTGTGTCTGTTTGCCTCTTTAAGAAGAATTGCTTTATGTATCCCCCAATTGTAAGTTGCTTTGGATAAAATCTCAAATGTAAATGTAATTTTGACTAGCTCCGCCCACAGTGAAATATATCTTTGGTCAAAAATCCTGCTCCAGATAACTGTATATTTTATATGATCTGATTGGCTGTGATCTTAATGTTTTGTGGCATATTTAGCTTTTTGGCAAAAACTTGACACATCTAGTCAGTATGTGGTCTAAAATAGAAAAAGGGCACAAAAAGGGATCAAAACTGAGCTTTTACCTGAACGTAGAGAAGGTTGAGCTGGACAGGATCACGAGAGTCTACATTCTGGTCAGAATAGAAGAACTTCCTTCGTAGAAGTAATATCTCGCTCTCCTCTACGCCCTGCTCCCGAAATGTTCGACTGTGGTCCAGCCAGTTCACTGGGAATGCAACATTTGACCATGTTAGCATTAGCAATAAAACATTTTTTTTAATCGTATATTAACAACACAGTTCAAATCCAGTGAGCATATACTAAGGGGGTCTATGAGACCAGCTATTATGCCATTAAAAAATCTGGACTGTGTAAAATTTCTTTAAGCCTGTAAAATAATCTCTCGGTGTGGGTGAATCTGGAGGGGTGTTTGTTTGCTAATGTTTTATTTTCACAGTTGCCAGGAGTCTCACAATCATCATCTGTGTGAAGTTTGGCTTTCAGCTTCTCCATCTTCCTCTCGTCTCGCAGGAGGGTTCTGTCTTTCTTCAGCGTTCCCATCCCATCCTCCACGCTTCTCCTCCACCTGCTCTTGGATCAGTGAGTACTCCTCATAATTAGTGATTCCTGTGGAGCATGAGACAATCAGCATGAGACAATCTTTCGTTCTGTCAGTCTTTTAAACTCTCTAGCACAGGTTTTGTATGAAACTAAATAGATATCATTCAGCTTACATGAATTTATGAAAATAGCTTGGCTGTAAATCATTCAGGAAAATAGTAAGAATTGAATTAATTAAATGAAATATAAATGAGGAGGCTAAGGCTTTAAGCTTTAAGACAGTATCACACTGTCACTTATTCTGGCTATTTAAACTGAAAAGGAGCATCTAAAGTAATTTTTTATGTGATTCTTAAAAGTCATAAATCCAATATTGGAGATAATGAGAACAATATAAAAGATATTTTGTTTAATTGTTACTAGTGGTGTACCGATATATAAAATCCTGGCAGATACCAATAAATGGCAAATATTCAAATTGTATACCATGTTTCTCAGTTTTAAACAATAAACACTAAAATCGATCATTTCATCAATCGATCTACAAGTGAATTCAGGCACCACAACATTAAAATATACAGTATGAAAAATTTATATTTATTTTGAGATTTGCAATAGAAAAAAAACAAACAATTTAAATGATCTAAATGTGAAAATAGATACAATTAACATACACAAATAAACCCCTAATACAACATTACCAAATACAGACCTTTAAGTTAATTAAATTAAGTTAGTTAGGTTTTAAGTTAATTTAAGTTAAGTGAAACAAATAAGAAATGAAGAAAAACTCTGTCACGAGTGGGGCGGGGCTGAGAGCCGTGGGAACGGGGCGAGGCCGGTGGAGTGATTGGAAATGAGCGACACCTGCCCCACCCACCGTTCTCGAGTCCTACGGAGGAGATGGAAGGATATAAAATAAAACTGGAGCAACAACAGTGAAGGACGAGAGAGGACCAGGCCTGGGCTTTATTTTGTATTTGGTTTTTATTTGTGCACGTCAGTCGTCCGTGAGGGGCTGTATTTATGCCAAACTTTACAGAATAAAAGAAGGACCCACCTATCCTACTGCAGATGGTGACTAACAGCTCCCCTACTGTTTTGGAGTCATCCACCATTATGGTTTTGATGGTTCCATCCAGCATTTTTATTTTCTGGGGTCTTTGCTTTTTCTTGTACTCCAGGATGTCCTGTACATAATGAGAATAAATGCTGAAATTAAGCTTAGAATCACAATGGAAAAATAAACTCATGAAAGTCTGAAGAGAATAATGTGATTTACCCCATTCCGTAGCATGTAGTAATCAAGGGTGCGCCCTGACTCCAACCAGATTCCTTTCCTGGGGTCATCATCAGACAGGAAGAGCCCGTAATCCGACGCTGCAATACGTTTTTCATAATTAAACAACAACTTGCCACATGGAAGCAGATGCTAAATCAAAGAGATCCGGTTACGTCTACAAATACGGTAGAAATAAATAGCAGACTCTTCATTAAACCACAAACCAGTTTGTCTTTGATCCTAAAAAAACAATTGACATTTATAAGGTGAAGCCAATTCATTGAGGGCAGCAATCATGTGTATCGCATTGCAAAACACTGATATAACTGTAGCTTGCCGAATAATGAATGTCCACAGAGTGGCTGAGCTGCAGACTCATCCCGAAGTGATGACTCCTGTTGAGCTGATAGCACACAGGAGTCCATTTTGCAAGCTCTAGTGAGCACAGAACATTAATGCTTGACTCTGTGGCCCTTTGATGACTTGAGTGGAGATGGAAAGAGAAAGAGTGCACCTATCCATCAGACTCCCTCTGAAGCAGAACTGGTCATCAGCTGAGGTTGCACATACTGTAGTGTAACACTTTACCGCCCAAGTTTTGACATTGTGGATACAGAAACATCTACTGATGTGAAGAGGCTGGTATAAACACAACCCGAATCCAAACTTCTGTCAAGCTCTGCAGATTTTTGCTAAATTTAGACTGAACATAAAAAGTTCCCCCTGCCCCAAGTGTGTTTAAGGAATATTTTTGATAATGCAATCACCCACAAAAAATGTAGTATTCTTGTTTTCTCTAACACATTGTACCATATTTAAATCCATTCCAAGTAATTCCAGAGTTTTCCTCAGAAAATGTGACAAATGTGGCAATTTGAATACACATGATGTGATCATTATGAAATTGTAAATATGAATCCAAAATTAAAGAGCACCTATTATGGCATTTAAAATGTTCCAAATATTGTTTTAGAAGTCCCCAACAACAGTTTTGCATTCACGCAATGACAAAAAAGACTTTAGTTTGCTTATAATATACATTTATTTTACCTATTTTGACAGCGATTCTCAAATGATTCGTTTAGTGATTCACTTTTCAAAACCCCGCCTTTACGTGACGTTAGCGAGTATAGCCCAGAGTTCATATTGTAAAAGCACAATCAGTCTTTGTTTGGGTTAACTCGATGCATAAACATAACGTTTTTACCAACAAAAAAAAATGCAGTAACGTTACGTTACTACGAGGTATGACTCTATTCTTAAAGAAAACTCAGAAAAAACGACAAATTCACATATCTCAATACAATTGTCATTGAAGACCTAGAAGCTAAACGGTGCTTACACACAAACCAAACCAATTATTAAGCTTGCTACATAAAACATAAAAGCAACAATTATTAATAACATTTACAGGTTGTGATACGGAGGAGGAAGCTGATGCAAAATACACTTGGAACTGAACCTTCCTTCAATATCAGCCGGCTCGCGAATCCAAGTTTGATTGCATTTAAGTTGGTAAAGCAATCGTCTTCAAAATGGCGTGAACAAAGCACAAGGCTCGGACTATACTTCTGTGGTACAGTTGTACATATGAATTGTAGCCACTTAGTCTTCAAATGCTCATCCTTGGGCAGATGAAAAAAGTTTGCTTTTGAGTCGCACTTCAGAACACAGCGTCTCGTAGCGCAATAAGTGGGCGTATCGTATTGAAATAACTTGACAAGTTGACGTCATCTAGTCAGAGAAAAGCTTTGGTCTTCTAACGATTCATAAAAATGACTCAGAGTCGACTCTTACTTTTGAAAGACAATAACTTTATATACGGTGCACTGTCACATTTCAAACTTTGCAGGATGTTTTTGTTCACTTAGATCTATGTTACACACTACATGAAAGGTAAGTTTCAAAATTCCATGATAGGTGCTCTTTAACTTAAACTTAAATAATTTCAGTGTATTTTATTCCAATAAAATAAAAATGTTTATTCAAAATGTAATAACTTCTTGTGCTATAATTTACTTGTCTTCTCAGTTGGTAATCAAGGCTAGTTAAAGAGTCAAGTGTACAATTTTAAGTTTCTAACGACACTAAAAGACTTGAGAAAACTTTCCAGAACACTCCCCCATCTACCACTGGTTGAACAAAAAGATAGTCCCGCCCCCAAACACATCAATGATTAAGCCAGTGTTATGTCTGGCTGATTGTGATGCTCAAACAAACAGAAATGTTTTTGATAACATCACAAAGGGGGGAGTTGTAGTCTCATGGAAGAGCTGAAAATGGTGGGAAGCCTAGTGGAATAATTCTGCAAATCTTACCTTGTCCACTTTGGGCCTCTGGAACTCGCTCTCTAATAATCCTGCAGGCGTCGTAAAACCGGAGTTGAGGGCTCAAACTGCATGGTCTTGACCACATTGCACTGTCGCACACAAATCTTCAGCGACAGGGCCACCATTGTGGACTGCTGCTCGATTGGGAGCACCCACTAGCACACCTGTAGAGACCGGAAGGAACATTTTGTTAATTCTCTGCAACGAAAAACACCCGTTCATTCTTTGAGGTCCACACCACTACATCAAAACATGTTTTAATCTGGATTAACTGGAGGCAGAAGTAAATTTGAACAAGCGATTTGCAGTTGAGTTCAACTCAAGCACTGATTAATGAAATATTGCCTGCCAATTGAAGATAGAGAGCAAGATCAGAGCTTTGTGTAGGCTTACAATATGAAGCTTCCTTACTGCCAAGAGACGTCTATAATAGTTATTAGATTTAGTAACCCTTTAAATACTGAGCAGTGGGAAAAGATTCTACTGTCAACTGGGTGTTTTAGCCTAAGATCACCCAACCTCTACCAAATATCACAGCTATGAAATGTAAATCTTTGCACAAGAGAAGAAACTTTCAGTTTTAAAAAATCAGGGTAAAGTGGTTATAGCGAATATATAGAATATTTGTGAATTATGATAGTGATTGATTGACGCTACAAGGTATCAATAGAGATAAGCAAATCACAAGATCAGATTCATAACCATTAAACTCAGAGCCGAAATCAAGATTGGCGAAAGATATAAAGAGTAGAGACATGAGTATTAACCGAGATCAGATTCATATCAGGGATCAGATCTGCAGAAATCAAGACTTGTAACTGACATGAGATTTTTGCCCCGAGATTTGTTTTGAACTAAGGTTAGATTTGTAAAAGAAATGTAATCATATCAGACTTGCAACAGATCAGATAAAAACCAGAGATTTGACTCCCAGCAGATCAAAATCAAGTAAGTTGATCAGATCTGAAATCAGACCCTGTGAGAAAAAAAAAATCAATATGCTAGGATAGGTATGTTTTGAAAGCATGGCAGCTGGTTTAAAATGCTCAATAACCAAACTTAAACCAGCACATGACCAAAATAAAGACCAGCTTCAACCAGCTCAAAACCAGCTGTCATGCTTCAAAACATACCTAATCAAGCATATGCTGTAGGGGGGGTGAAAAAATGGTATTATTGATTAGATCGCGAGTATGGTTATGGACGGAGTATGAATCGATTAATAAATTTATCAAAAATCCTGTTTTTTTTTTTTCATTTTTATTTTGTAAAAAAAATATATACCGGGAGATTGGACGTCAACAAACGCGCACAGTTCCAGTTAGCAAGCCGCCAGAAGGCAGGTGTGTAAAATGGAAAACCAAGGAACGAGCAACCAAACCGATCCACCCAGTTCCATCTGGGCTCAAAGCAAAGCGTGATGGATTTCATTTTGGTTTTTCCATGGCGGAGCTCTAAACCCTCTTCGGCGCCTATGATCGAGATTACTCGACAAGATGCGGCACTGAATAAACGGCCGATTTTGTCAAATAGGGTGTCAAATTTCACGGCGACCCTCCCCTCGCACAGATAGCAGACATTGTAATACTTCAATCTCTGACTCAAAAAAACGTCATGCTACTATAACAAAATCTTCGAGCTAGAGCGCATTGAATCAGTGACGAAAAAAAAAGCGGAGCTTAGTGTGAGAGTGAGCCATTTAATCTGACCAATTGTTGTCAACGTCAGCGAGTATTGTCATTAGATTATTATGATAATCATTATTATTATTATTATTATTATTATCAAATGGCATCAATAAAGCTCATAAGCCGCAATGAAGTGTTCGGACTTCTATTCGCGACACTGATTCTGAAGGGGAATATCTGTATTCAGAAGATGACGGTGATACTGAAAGTGAAAGTATACTATATATAGCCCTACACCAAGCACAAACGGTGAATCCATTGCCCAATGTAAATGGTACTTTGCCCAAATGTCAGAGGTCTGAACAATGTTTGCAGGGGTCGGAGTGTTCATTGCGGAAATTTAGCAGGGCGTGTTATTGTTGCGGGACGAGGCGGGAGATTTTTTCGCGCTAGACATGTATATTGTCTTCTGACCTCACCTCTATTTACCTTTGTAATAGAAGTGAATCTATTTTAAACGGTTGCATTTCATAGCAAGCTTTTTATTAGTTTTCTAAATTACTAGTAGGCTATTTAAAAATATAATTCCTTATATAGGCTACTAGTAATTAGCTTTTCTTCTTTTTTAATTTTACCAGAACTGCTTAAACACAAACTTAAGACAGATAGCCTACTCCAACAAGGTGGAATAGTGATGTATTCATTTCTGTGTTCTACAGAACATAAGCTGCATACAAATAATTCTGAAGTTTATAACTACATGACACAGAAAATGGCTTTGAGTTGTTATTTACTCAATAAAAGAGTTAAGTAATTCAGTAGCTGACTTTTTTTTAAATACTGCAATCACTTTGTAGTGTATTCGTTGTACTGTTGTGAAATGGAAAATCAATAATCGCTAATCGGAGAATCGTTATAATCGAAAATCGACTGTAATCGATCGGGAATTCAATAATCTGTTAAATCGACGGAAATCAACAGATTAACCACCCCTAATATGCTGAGATTTCTGAGATCAAAATTGTATTAAAGTATCAAGACTTACCAACTGAGATCAAATCATACCAGTAATTTGACCCGTAACAGATAACGCTCAAATGAAAGATCAGATTTGCAACATAAATCAGATTCAGAGCAAAGATCTGACATGAGATTTGCATCAGTGATTTCATTCATAACAAAGATACAACTCGTAACTGTGGTAAGACTTATATCTGAGATCAGGATTTTAGGAGAGATTTGACCCATACCAGAGATCATCCTCATAGAAATTTGACTTGTAACAAATCAGACTAAGATAAGATCAGATCTGCAACAAAAATCTGATTCAGTGCAGAGATCTGACTCGTAACTCAGATCTGATTTGTACCAGAGATTTAATTTGCAACAGATCACACACAATATTTGCACTAGAGATTTGTTTGTAACTGAGATAAGATTTTTAAAAGAGACTTGACTAGTATCAGAGATGTGACTCCCAACAGATCAGACTCAAAGCAGCGATCAGATCTGCAACAGAGATCAGATTCAGAGTAGAGATCGTTCTTGAAACTTCAGAATCATATTAGAGATTTGACTCATAACTGATATCTAAATCGTATCAGAGGTTTGACTTGTACCAGACATCAGACGCACAACAGATCAGATTTATACCAGAGATTTGAACTGTAACAGATCAGATTTGCAACAGAAATCAGAGCAGAGATCTGATCTGTAACTGACATGAGATTTATACCATTGATTGAATTCATAACAGAGGTCCAGCTCTTAACTGAGATCAGACTCAGAATTGAGATCAGGATTGCATAAGAGATTTGACTCATACCAGAGATCAGACTTGGATGAGATCAAAATCCATAAGAGAGATCAGATTTAGAGAAGAGATCGGACTCATAAATGAGATAAGATTCGTACCAGAGATTTGATTTGTAACATATCAGACACACAACGCAGATCAGATCAATAACTGAGAATCACTCGTAACGGAGCGCATACTTGCAAAAGAGATCAGACTTACAATTAATATAAGATAACAATGATCTCATAACCAAAATCAAACTGCCATCTCAC
>NW_020526966.1:17500-22500 GCF_003368295.1 Carassius auratus | reverse complement strand
TCGGGCATTGACTCTATTTTTAGGCAAAATTATTATATACTAAGTGAAAAATGTCCAAAAAGCTTACAGCACCCGGTATTTCCCAGGCGGTCTCCCATCAAGTACTAACCAGGCCCAAACCTGCTTAGCTTCCGAGATCAGACGAGATCGGGCATAGCCAGGTTGGTATGGCCGTAAGCGAAGACTGCTGCAAAGAGAGGGCTATTTAAAGACCAGCCAATCTAATCGCCAGTACATTATATAAGTAGGAAAGAAAACCCAAAAGCTTAAAGCACCTGGTATTCCTAGGCAGTCTCTCATCAAAGTACTAACCAGACCTAAACCTGCTAAGATTCAGAGATCGGGCATTGACTCTTTTTTTTTTTTTTTTAATGAAAGATTATTATATAATTCGTGAAATTTTCCAAAAAGATTAAAGCACCTGGTATTCCCAAGCAATCTCCCATCCATGTACTAACCAGGCCCAAACCTGCTAATATTCAGAGATCGGGGCATTGACTCTATTTTTTGGCAAAATTATTATATACTAAGTGAAAAATGTCCAAAAAGCTTACAGCACCCGGTATTCCTAGGCAGTCTCTCATCAAAGTACTAACCAGACCTAAACCGTGCTAAGATTCAGAGATCGGGCATTGACTCTTTTTTTTTTTTTTTTTTTTTTAATGAAAGATTATTATATAATTCGTGAAATTTCCAAAAAGATTAAAGCACCTGGTATTCCCCAAGCAATCTCCCATCCATGTACTAACCAGGCCCAAACCTGCTAATATTCAGAGATCGGGCATTGACTCTATTTTTTGGCAAAATTATTATATACTAAGTGAGAAAAATGTCCAAAAAGCTTACAGCACCCGGTATTCCCAGGCGGTCTCCCCATCCAACAGTACTAACCAGGCCCAAACCTGCTTAGCTTCCGAGATCAGACGAGATCGGGCATAGCCAGGTTGGTATGGCCGTAAGCGAAGACTGTTGCAAAGAGAGGGCTATTTAAAGACCAGCCAATCTAATCGCCAGTACATTATATAAGTAGGAAAGAAAACCCAAAAGCTTAAAGCACCTGGTATTCCTAGGCAGTCTCTCATCAAAGTACTAACCAGACCTAAACCTGCTAAGATTCAGAGATCGGGGCATTGACTCTTTTTTTTTTTTTTTTTTTTTTTTAATGAAAGATTATTATATAATTCGTGAAATTTTCCAAAAAGATTAAAGCACCTGGTATTCCCCAAGGCAATCTCCCATCCATGTACTAACCAGGCCCAAACCTGCTAATATTCAGAGATCGGGCCATTGACTCTATTTTTTAGGCAAAATTATTATATACTAAGTGAAAAAATGTCCAAAAAGCTTACAGCACCCTGTATTCCCAGGCGGTCTCCCCATCCAAGTACTAACCAGGCCCAAACCTGCTTAGCTTCCGAGATCAGACGAGATCGGGCATAGCCAGGTTGGTATGGCCGTAAGCGAAGACTGCTGCAAAGAGAGGGCTATTTAAAGACCAGCTAATCTAATCGCCACAGTACATATATAAGTAGGAAAGAAAACCCAAAAGCTTAAAAGCACCTGGTATTCCTAGGCAGTCTCTCATCAAAGTACTAACGCAGACCTAACCTGCTAAGATTCAGAGATCGCGGCATTGACTCTTTTTTTTTTTTTTAATGAAAGATTATTATATAATTCGTTGAAATTTTCCAAAAAGATTAAAGCACCTGGTATTCCCAAGCAATCTCCCATCCATGTACTAACCAGGCCAAACCTGCTAATATTTCAGAGATCGGGCATTGACTCTATTTTTTGGCAAAATATTAATATACTAAGTGAAAAATAGTCCAAAAAGCTTACAGCACCCGGTATTGCCCAGGCGGTCTCCCATCCAAGTACTAACCAGCCCAAACCTGCTTAGCTTCCGAGATCAGACGAGATCGGGCATAGCCAGGTTGGTATGGCCGTAAGCGAAGACTGTTGCCAAAGAGAGGGCTATTTAAAGACCAGCCCAATTAATCGCCAGTACATTATATAAGTAGGAAAGAAAACCCAAAAGCTTAAAGCACCTGGTATTCCTAGGCAGTCTCTCATCAAAGTACTAACCAGACCTAAACCTGCTAAGATTCAGAGATCGGGGCATTGACTCTTTTTTTTTTTTTTTTTTTTTTAATGAAAGATTATTATATTAATTCGTGAAATTTTCCAAAAAAGATTAAAGCACCTGGTATTCCCAAGCAATCTCCCATCCATGTACTAACCAGGCCCAAACCTGCTAATATTCAGGAGATCGGGCATTGACTCTATTTTTAGGCAAATTATTATATACTAAGTGAAAAATGTCCAAAAAGCTTACAGCACCCTGTATTCCCAGGCGGTCTCCCATCCAAGTACTAACCAGGCCCAAACCTGCTTAGCTTCCGAGATCAGACGAGGATCGGGCATAGCCAGGTTGGTATTGGCCGTAAGCGAAGACTGCTGCAAAGAGAGGGCTATTTAAAGACCAGCTAATCTAATCGCCAGTACATTATATAAGTAGGAAAGAAAACCCAAAGCTTAAAGCACCTGGTATTCCTAGGCAGTCTCTCATCAAAGTACTAACCAGACCTAAACCTGGCTAAGATTCAGAGATCGGGCATTGACTCTTTTTTTTTTTTTTTAATGAAAGATTATTATATAATTCGTGAAATTTCCAAAAAGATTAAAGCACCTGGTATTCCCAAGCAATCTCCCATCCATGTACTAACCAGGCCCAAACCTGCTAATATTCAGAGATCGGGCATTGACTCTATTTTTTGGCAAAATTATTATATACTAAGTGAAAAATGTCCAAAAAGCTTACAGCACCCGGTATTCCCAGGCGGTCTCCCATCCAAGTACTAACCAGGCCCAAACCTGCTTAGCTTCCGAGATCAGACGAGATCGGCATAGCCAGGTTGGTATGGGCCTAAGCGAAGACTGCTGCAAAGAGAGGGCTATTTAAAGACCAGCCAATCTAAATCGCCAGTACATTTATATAAGTAGGAAAGAAAACCCAAAAGCTTAAAGCAACCTGGTATTCCTAGGCAGTCTCTCATCAAAGTACTAACCAGACCTAACCTGCTAAGATTCAGAGATCGGGCATTGACTCTTTTTTTTTTTTTTTTTTTTTTTTTTTTAATGAAAGATTATTATTTATAATTCGTGAATTTTCCAAAAAGATTTAAAGCATCCTGGTATTCCCAAGCAAATCTCCCATCCATGTACTAACCAGGCCCAAACCTGCTAATATTCAGAGATCGGGCATTTGACTCTATTTTTGGCAAAATTATTATATACTAAGTGAAAAATGTTCAAAAGCTTACAGCACCCGGTATTCCAGGCGGTCTCCCATCCAAGTACTAACCAGGCCAAACCTGCTTAGCTTCCGAGATCAGACGAGATCGGGCATAGCTTTTTTTTTTTTTTTTTTTTTTTATATATAAAATAATTTCGACATTTACAGTAATACATAATATATTTCAACATTAAATTTTCAGCAACTTTCCATTTACACTTTTCAAAAATTAAATACAAGTTCGTTCAATTCTGTAACAGAAATAAATTTGCTTCCCCTCAACAAAACAGTTACAGAATTCCTCCACACATTTAAGTTTTAATCATCTCTATAATGTTGCTTTATCAAAGTCTTGAAAAAACACCAATACATTTTCTTTCCTTTTTTCAAAATATTGCTACATTTCTCCTCAATCGTACTGCATACCTTGCAAAACTTAACATCATATTTAAGAGATGCACATTCCCTTTTACCGTCTTTTCCTGTACCATACCAAACAAAAACATCCTGCCCCACTCCTTATCCACAAATTTATTTCCTCCCAATTCTTCCTCACACATTGCTTTAATAATTCATGATAATCTTTTAAACTCTGACATTCTACATAAAAATGCATTAAGGACTCAACCCGCGGTTCACACCATCACATTCTCTCACAATACCTCTTCACTTCCCTCATTTTGCTGCTATCCCAATTGTTTCCTGGAAACAATAAATGTCTGCTTTCACAGCTGTTAAGATAACTTTCAAATTTCACATGTTACAAGACCATTAGCATTTAAGGGACACAATTTAAAATCATAGCAGCAAGTGAAGGGTGAAACTAAAAGAAAAAAGAGATAGCCCTCATTTCTTTTTCTTCATGTTTCCTTTCTCTCCCTTGTCATTTAGTGATCTTTTTTTCCTAACAAGCAGTTGCAGATTTTCACTTCTCCCTTCCTCATACAAATCATAATCATCATACTCATACTCATTATCATCATCATCATCATCATCAACATCAACATCAACATTTTCATTTTCCATCACACTTGAGAGGCAGTCTTAACAGAGGCCAATGATTGTGAAGTTGCATTGCCCATGGTTGCTTTACCCACAAACCTTTTCTTTACTTGATTTTCCATGCAACACTCGACCAGTCCTGTTCCAGCACTTTGAGTTATGTGATCCTTTAGCCCCGGATGCAATAGCTGACTTTCAAAGTCGTCCAAAGTATTCCCTAATGTGCCGCCTTGAACAGATCCATGTCTCCTCCTCGTTTACCCCACTGGACAAATCTGCTCCCCCCATCACATCACCATAATGTACATCACTCAGTTCTTTGCACTCTCTAGCATAATGTCCTTGTTTATCACACTTGTAACAAGTAAACTCAGGGCAGTCCCTCAATACATGTCCAGGCTGGATACAAATACGACCACACTTTTACTTGCCTGTTATGAATTACTCTAAGTGCTCAGCACCTCCAGTGTTTCAAACTTGGTTGAATATGGCAATGATTGAACAGTGTCAGTGAACTTAACTTTACAGAAGCGGGTCCCATCTGCAATATCTGTTCCTGGCCATCTCCTCCTCTTGATTGGGGATGTTGCATTGACACCCCATCCATTAAGTTTCTCCCCAAAATTTCCCTCATCCGTGATGTACACAGGAAGATTCATGAATGAACAACAAGCTCATCATTGCTCAGATCTCTAGCCATAAT
>NW_020526965.1:0-29567 GCF_003368295.1 Carassius auratus | reverse complement strand
GTCATTTTGTCATTGTGCCTCAACTTCGTCATTTGTATTCGAAAACGGTTTTGTCTATCGACACAAAATTCATAACTTTGTGTCAGCACAGTCTGAAGATCATCTGATTCGAATTTGGTGAAAATCAAACTACGGTTGATGAGGAGTTAAAAAAGGATGTTTCTCAAAAATCAATATGCGGACCGGAAGTTCAGCTTACTCTGGCATTTGGTATCTATGTTATCGGCATAAGCCAGGGAATATTTTGAGCCCATTTTCATTCAAATAGGCTAATGCAATAAAAGTTATTAGCATTTTTTAAAGTGTAATTAATACATGGTTAATGAATGGTTTATTACTCTTGACCAATAGGTGGCGCTGTTACCAAATTTATGTGCATGGTCAGTGTGAGGTGACGATGACACATACAAAGTTTGGTGCAAATATGTCAAAGCGTTGCAGAGATACAGCCTCAAATGCATTTTGGCACCCTTCCAGCAAATTCGTTGATGCGCTAAATGAGAACCGTTACGTATATCGACACCACAATCCATAACTTTTTTCCAGCATGGTCTGAAGATGATTCACGTCAAAATTTGGTGAAAATCGGACTAACGGTCTAGGAGGAGTTCGAAAAAGTAGGTTTTCAACATTAATCAAAATGGCGGACAGGAAGTATGGCCAATTTTTGCATAATCGGTATCTATTTTGTCTCGCATGACCCACAGAATACGGGGAGACCATTTGCATTTCAATTGTCTAATTTATTCAAAAGTTATTAGCATTTGTGATAATTCATTATAACTATTGACCACAAGGTGGCGCTGCCACCAAACTTTTTGAGTACCTTCAGGGCATGGAGCCGAATATTTTTGTAATTATTTGCGAAACGATACGATGCTGCGTTCAAAAAATACAGCATTTTAAAACATAATTCAAAATGGCCGACGCCTAAAATGGCCGACAGGAAAATTGGATATCATTCGACTCGACATGAAGCACTGAATCTAAAGAGACCAGTTTTGTGATTTTTGACCAACCATCAAGAAGTTATAAGCCAAAATATGTATTTTTCATATCTCCTGACCACTAGGTGGCGCTGTGTCGAAACACTGCAGGTAGTCTCAGGTCATGGTTATTATAACACACACCAAGTTTGGTCCTCAATATGCCAAACCGTTGCCGAGATATAGCCTCACATGCATTTTTGCGTGCTTTTCGTCAAATTTGTTCACATGTCATTCGACAAAGTTTGGACGAATCAACTTGAAATTCCATAACTTTTAGCCAGCAGGATCTGAAGATGATCTGAGCCAATTTTCGTGAAAATCGGACAAACCGTCTAGGATGAGTTCGAAAAAGTTAGGTTTTTCGAAAAATTGAAAAATAGCGAAAAAACTAAACCTTGCGATTTTTGAATTTCTGGATTCATTTTGACTTGGCTTGAGCCAAGGATTCAAAGGAAAAAAGAATTTCCATTTTCTGGCTTACGGTTCAAAAGTTATTAGCATACAAACATTGAAAGTTTGGACAAGTGGTGGCGCTTAGAGAGTTGGAGTTAGAGACTTAAAATTTGCTATAGTTAATGTTGGGACTGTCCTCTATCAGTGTGCCAATTTATACAACTTTCCCGCAAACGGTTCTATGGGCTGCCATAGACTTGCGGCGGAAGAAAGAAGAGAAGAAGCAGGATAATAAATATAGCTGCAAGCAGCAATTACGGGGCCAAGCACTCCAACGGCAATTAGGCAGCTACAGCTCGCATAAGCATCACACCAATTCTTTTAATGAGCCAATACAGCAATTTTGGAATATTGTAATTGAAATGGCAAAAAAAAATTATAATACCACCTCTAGTAGCATGATACTTGGCTTATCAAGCTTGACCAATAGGGTGGCACTGTATAAAATCAATTTGGTTTACTCTGTGTGACTTTTCAATGACACACACAAAGTTTGGTGTCAATATGCCAAAGCATTCCAGGGATGCAGCCTCAAGTGTCATTTTCTCATTGTGCCTCAAATTCGTCGATGTGTGTATGCGAAAACGGTTTTGTCTATCGACTCAAAAGCCATAACTTTGAGTCAGCATAGTCTGAAGATCATTTGATTCGAATTTGGTGAAAATCGGACCTACGGTTGATGAGGAGTTCGACAAAGTAGGTTTTCAACATAAATCAAAATGGCGGACCGGAAGTTCAGCTTACTATGGTATATTTGGTATCTATGTTATCGGCATAAACCAGGGAATATTTTGAGCCCAGTTCCATTCGAATGGGCTAATGCAATAAAAAGTTATTAGCATTTTTACAAGTGTAATTATTCATGGTTAATGAATGGTTTATTACTCTTGACCAATAGGTGGCGCTGTTACCAAATTTATGTGGCATGGTCAGTGTGAGGTGGCGATGACACATACAAAGTTTGGTGCAAATATGTCAAAGTGTTGCAGAGATACAGCCTCAAATGCATTTTGGCACCCTTCCAGCAAATTCGTTGATGCGCTAAATGAGAACCGTTACGTATATCGACACAAAAATCCATTAACTTTTTGCCAGCATGGTCTGAAGATGATTCACGTCAAATTTGGTGAAATTGGGCTAACGGTCTAGGAGGAGTTTGAAAAAGTAGGTTTTCAACATTAAGCAAAATGGCGGACAGGAAGTAAGGCAATTTTCAAATTATTGTATCAATACTCTTCGGCATGACCCACAGAATATAGCGAGACCATTTTAATTTTAATAGACTAATTTATTCAAAAGTTATTAGCGTTTATGTGATATTTCATTATAACTATTGGCCACAAGGTGGCGCTGCCACCAACTTTTGAGTACCTTCAGGGCATGGAGCCGAATATTTTGTAATTATTTGCGAAACGATACGATGCTGCGTTCAAAAAAATACAGCATTTTGAAACATAATTCAAAATGGCCGACGCCTAAAATGGCCCGACACAGGAAAATTGGATATCATTCGACTCGACATGACTTCACTGAATCTAAAGAGACCAGTTGTGTGATTTTTGGCCAAACCATTCAGTAGTTATAAGCCAAAATATGCATTTTTCATATCTCCTGACCACTAGGTGGCGCTGTGTCGAAACACAGCAGGTCGTCTCAGTTCATGCTTGTTATAACACACGCCAAGTTTGGTCTCAATATGACAAACCGTTGCCGGGATATAGCCTCACGTGCATGTTTGCGTGCTTTCGTCAAATTTGTTTACGTGTCATTCGACAACAGTTGGACGAATCAACTTGAATTCCATAACTTTTTGCCAGCATGGTCTGAAGATGATCTGAGCCAATTTTCGTGGCAATCGGACTAACCGTCTAGGACGAGTTCGAAAAAGTATGTTTTTCGAATAATTGAAAATAGCGAAAAACTAAACCTTGCGATTTTTGAATTTTAGGGTTCATTCGACTTGGCCTGAGCCAAGGATTCAGAGGAAAAAAGAATTTCCATTTTCTGGCTTACGGTTCAAAAGTTATTAGCATACAAACATTGAAAGTTTGGACAAGTGGTGGCGCTAGAGAGTAGGAGTTAGAGGCTTCAAATTTGCTATAGTTAATGTTGGGACTGTCCTCTATCAGTGTGCCAAATTATACAACTTTCCCGCAAACGGTTCTATGGGCTGCCATAGACTTGCGGCGGAAGAAGAAGAAGAATAATAATAATAATAACGCCAACGAAAACAATAGGTGCCTACGCACCTTCGGTGCTTGGCCCCTAATAACGCCAACGATTACAATAGGTGCCTACGCACCTTCGGTGCTTGGCCCCTAAATATAGCTGCAAGCAGCAATTACGGGCCAAGCACTCCAACGGCAAATGTAGGAGCCAAGCATGGCATGGAGCATCACACCAAATGCATTAATGAGCAATAACAGCAATTTTAGGATGATTGTAATTGAAATGGCTAAAAAATCATAAATACAACCTCTAGTAGCATGATTTACTGGCTTATCAAAATTGACCAATAGGTGGTGCTGTTATCAAGTCAATTTGGTGTACTCTGTGTGACTTTTCAATGACACAAACAAAGTTTGGTGTCAATATGCCAAAGCATTGCAGAGATACAGCCTCAAGTGTCATTTTGGCATTGTGCCTCAAATTCGTCGCTGTGGTATGCGAAAACGGTTTTGTCTATCGATACAAAATCCATAACATTTTGTCAGTACAGTCTACAGATCATCTGAGTCAATTTTGGTGAAAATCGGACTAACGGTTGATGAGGAGTTCGAAAAAGTAGGTTTTCAACATAAATCAAAATGGCGGACAGGAAGTTCGGCTTACTCTGGCATATATGGTATCTATGTTGTCGGCATAAGCCAGGGAATATTTTAAAGCCAGTTTCATTACAATAGGCTAATGCATTAAAAAGTTACTAGCATTTTTATAAGTGTAATTATTCATAGTTAATGAATGGTTCATTACTCTTGACCAATAGGTGGCGCTGTTACCAAATTTATGTGGCATGGTCAGTGTCAGGTGGCGATGACACATACAAAGTTTGGTGCATAAATGTCAAAGCGTTGCAGAGATACAGCCTCAAATGCATTTTGGCACCCTTCCAGCAAATTCGTTGATGCGCTAAATCAGAACCGTTTTGTATATCGACACGAAATCCATAACTTTTTGCCAGCATGGTCTGAAGATGATTCACGTCAAATTTTGGTGAAAATCGGACTAACGGTCTAGGAGGAGTTCGAAAAAGTAGGTTTTCAACATTAATCAAAATGGCGGACAGGAAGTATGGCCAATTTTGGCATAATTGGTATCTATGTTCTCGGCATGACCCAAAGAATACGGGGAGACCATTTGCATTTCAATTGTCTAATTTACTCAAAAGTTATTAGCATTTTTGTCATAATTCATTATAACTCTTGACCACAAGGTGGCGCTGCCACCAAGCTTTTTGAGTACATTCAGGGCATGGAGCCGAATATTTTTGTAATTATTTGCGAAATGATACGATGATGCGTTCAAAAAATACAGCATTTTGAAACATAATTCAAAATGGCCGACGCCTAAAATGGCCGACACGGGAAAATTGGATATCAATCAACTCGACATGACGCACTGAATCTACAGAGACCAGTTTTGTAATTTTTGGCCAAACCATTCAGAAGTTATAAGCCAAAATATGCATTTTTCATATCTCCTGACCACTAGGTGGCGCTGTGTCGAAACACTGCAGGTTGTCTCAGGTCATGCTTATTATAACACACACCAAGTTTGGTCTCAATACGCCAAACCGTTGTGGAGATATAGCCTCACGTGTATTTTTGCGTGCTTTTCGTCATATTTTTTCACGTGTCATTCGAGAACGGTTGGACGAATCAACTTGAATTCCATAACTTTTTGCCAGCATGGTCTGTTGATGATCTGAGCCAATTTTCGTGAAAATCGGACAAACCGTCTAGGACGAGTTCGAAAAAGTAAGTTTTTCGAAAAGTTGAAAATAGCGAAAAAACTAAACCTTGCGATTTTTGAATTTTAGGGTTCATTCGACTTGGCTTGAGCCAAGGATTCAGAGGAAAAAAGAATTTCCATTTTCTGGCTTACGGTTCAAAAGTTATTAGCATACAAACATTGAAAGTTTGGACAAGTGGTGGCGCTAGAGAGTAGGAGTTAGAGGCTTCAAATTTGCTATAGTTAATGTTGGGACTGTCCTCTATCAGTGTGCCAAATTATACAACTTTCCCGCAAACGGTTCTATGGGCTGCCATAGACTTGCGGCGGAAGAAGAAGAAGAATAATAATAACGCCAACGAAAACAATAGGTGCCTACGCACCTTCGGTGCTTGGCCCCTAATAATAACGCCAACAAACACAATAGGTGCCTTCGCACCTTCGGTGCTTGGCCCCTAAATATAGCTGCAAGCAGCAATTACGGGGCCAAGCACTCCAACGGCAAATGTAGGAGCTAAGCATGGCATGAAGCATCACACCAAATACATTAATGAGCAATAACAGTAATTTTGGAATTATTGTAATTGAAATGGCAAAAAAAAATCATAATACCACCTCTAGTAGCATGATTACTTGGCTTATAAAGTTTGACCAATAGGTGGCACTGTTATGAAATCAATTTGGTGTACTCTGTTTGACTTTTCAATGACACACACAAAGTTTGGTGTTAATATGCCACAGCATTCCAGAGATGCAGCCTCAAGTGTCATTTTGTCATTGTGTTTCAACTTCGTCGCTTTGGTATGCGAAAACGGTTTTGTCTATCGACACAAAATCCATAACTTTGTGTCAACATAGTCTGAAGATCATCTGATTCGAATTTGGTGAAAATTGGACATACGGTTCATGAGGAGTTCGAAAAAGTAGGTTTTCCACATAAATCAAAATGGTGGACCGGAACTTCAGTAAACACTGGCATATTTGGTATCTATGTTATCGGCATAAGCCAGGGAATATTTTGAGCCCAGTTTCGTTGCAATAGGCTAATGGACTAAAAAGTTATTAGCATTTTAAAAAGTGTAATTACTCATGGTTAATGAATGGTTTATTACTCTTGACCAATAGGTGGCGCTGTTACCAAATTTATGTGGCATGGTCAGTGTGAGGTGGCGATGACACATACAAAGTTTGGTGCAAATATGTCAAAGTGTTGCAGAGATACAGCCTCAAATGCATTTTGGCACCCTTCCAGCAAATTCGTTGATGCGCTAAATGAGAACCGTTACGTATATCGACACAAAATCCATAACTTTTTGCCAGCATGGTCTGAAGATGATTCACGTCAAATTTGGTGAAAATTGGGCTAACGGTCTAGGAGGAGTTCGAAAAAGTAGGTTTTCAACATTAAGCAAAATGGCGGACAGGAAGTAAGGCCATGACCCACAGAATATAGCGAGACCATTTTAATTTTAATAGACTAATTTATTCAAAAGTTATTAGCGTTTATGTGATATTTCATTATAACTATTGGCCACAAGGTGGCGCTGCCACCAAACTTTTTGAGTACCTTCAGGGCATGGAGCCGAATATTTTTGTAATTATTTGCAAAACGATACGATGCTGCAGTCAAAAAATACTGCATTTTGAAACATAATTCAAAATGGCCGACGCCTAAAATGGCCGACACAGGAAAATTGGATATCATTCGACTCGACATGACTCACTGAATCTAAAGAGACCAGTTGTGTGATTTTTGGCCAAACCATTCAGTAGTTATAAGCCAAAATATGCATTTTTCATATCTCCTGACCACTAGGTGGCGCTGTGTCGAAACACAGCAGGTAGTCTCAGTTCATGCTTGTTATAACACACACCAAGTTTGGTCTCAATATGACAAACCGTTGCCGGGATATAGCCTCACGTGCATGTTTGCGTGCTTTTCGTCAAATTTGTTTACGTGTCATTCGACAACAGTTGGACGAATCAACTTGAATTCCATAACTTTTTGCCAGCATCGTCTGAAGATGATCTGAGCCAATTTTCGTGGCAATCGGACTAACCGTCTAGGACGAGTTCGAAAAAGTAGGTTTTTCGAATAATTGAAAATAGCGAAAAAACTAAACCTTGCGATTTTTGAATTTTAGGGTTCATTCGACTTGGCCTGAGCCAAGGATTCAGAGGAAAAAAGAATTTCCATTTTCTGGCTTACGGTTCAAAAGTTATTAGCATACAAACATTGAAAGTTTGGACAAGTGGTGGCGCTAGAGAGTAGGAGTTAGAGGCTTCAAATTTGCTATAGTTAATGTTGGGACTGTCCTCTATCAGTGTGCCAAATTATACAACTTTCCCGCAAACGGTTCTATGGGCTGCCATAGACTTGCGGCGGAAGAAGAAGAAGAATAATAATAACGCCAACGAAAACAATAGGTGCCTACGCACCTTCGGTGCTTGGCCCCTAAATATAGCTGCAAGCAGCAATCACGGGGCCAAGCATTCCAGCGGCAACATCAGGAGCTAAGCATATGTAGCATCAGACCAAATGCAACAATGAATAATGAAATTAATAATTGCATGATTGTACTTGAAATGGCTGAAAATCGTTAATAAAAGTTCCACAGCGAGGAGCTAAGCATGGCATGGAGCATCAGACCAAATGCAACGAGTAAGAAAAGCAATTATTGGAAGAGTGTAATTGAAACAGCCAGTAAAACTCCAGTAAAATGATGCATTATCATTTTTGGAAAATAGGTGGCGCTGTAATCAAATCGCTTTGTTGTGTTCTGTGGGAGGTGACAATGTTGTGGGCAATTTCTTTCAAAGTACTTACAGACCTTTAGGGCAATGAGTCGAACATGCCCACCGAGTTTCGTTCCGATCGACTTCCATTAACCTTGTCAAATAGGTGCTTAAAGTTGTTTGGCCAATGGCGGCCATGTTTTTTAAGATAAGTGAAATTCCTCATAGAGCACTTGTGCCACATTGGGCCATATCAATTTTCAAGTTGATTGGATCAACGGTTGCTTAGTTATAGCCATTTGATTTTTTTTCATCCTGTAGCGCCACCAAGTGGCAGATATGGAAAAAAATAATAATTTGACTAAAGTTTTTGTTCATGCATATGAGTTCTGAGTTTGGTGAAGAAATCTCATTTTGTTCCCGAGTTATAGCCTTTTTCGTAAAATTGGTCCACGAATTTGAATGTTTTGGGTCACCTGGTTTTTTGTTCAGTCTTGATCAAACCACTGCAATAATATTCTCTGGACTCTCTAGATCAATAATTTTCAAAAATATGTTGCATTTTGTCCTTTGGTTAGCTATAAGAGGTCATTTAGGAAAGGGCCGTGGCCACATGTAACCTAAAGCCTATAAAACTGAAACAAAAACTCAAAACTTTATGAAACTTGGTTATAACATGTGAAAGATGACCCACCAAGCATGCAAAGTTTCATTAAGATCAGAAAATAGCTGGTGCTATAACAGTTAAAATGGCCTAAAAAACTAAAGATTTCTGTTGTGAATGGCATTAAAGTGCAAAAAAAGGGGTAATATAATCACACATGTATTTGATCTGTATTTTTTCTAAACAATCATGCAAAATTTAACAGATATTAGGTAAAAAAGAACACTGTAATATTTATAAAGCTTCAAAACCCAGTGTTGAATAAAAAATTGCAATTATAACCACTAGATGTCACCGGAAGACCACTAATGAGCTCACTAAAGACTAAAACATTACAGTTTATGGGCTTGTTGAGGGATTCATCTAGAAAAAATGTATATTACTATTATTTAATATTACTGTTCAAGCATTTCAGATCACATTGAGTCAAAGTTTACCAATTTATTCATACAGATATATCTAATGTTTATAATTATGCCAGATTATGATTGCAATGAAACCTGAAAAATGACATAGAAGCCCATAAAACAGAAGACTTGCAATAGGTTTTATCACCCATCATTTATTTTAATTATCTATATATATAACAAAATGTGTGCATCTGTGTGTGGGTTTAAGCATGCTTATTGAGTATTAATATAGTAGTTTAAACATTTCATGTTTGAGTGTGTCTGTAATTCTGTTCTATTCTTTTACTGTCAGCCATATCTAGGTTATTTAAAATCAGTGCAGTACTATTATCTAGACTGTGAAATTATACATAAATTGTGTATGCTTCTTTGGAATGTAATTAAGACAACATATAACAGTTATAAAGGTTAAAGAGACAGTGTTGTATGATAAATTGCATTTACGACCACTAGATGTCACTGGAAGACCACTAATGGGCTTTGCAGAGATATAGCCTCAGACTCATTTTGTGAAGATGCCTGACATCTGAAGCAGCGCTGTACAAAAACGGTTTCGTCTTTTGACACGAAATCCATAACTTTTTGTCAGCACGGTCTGAAGATGATCTGATTCAATTTTGGTGAAAATCAGACAGACGCTTGAGGATGAGTTTAAAAAAAAAGGTTTTCAACATGAATCAAAATGGCGGACAGGAAGTTTTGCTTAATATGACATAATTGGTATGTATGTTGTCGGCATGTCCCAAGGAACATTTTGAGACATGTTTCATGATAATAGGCTAATGCAATCAAAAGTTATTAGCATTATTGGAAATGTAATAATTAGCGGTTATTGATTGGTTTATTACTCTTGACCAATAGGTGGCGCTGTGACCAAAATGATGTGGCGTGGTCAATGTGATGTGACAATGTCACATATTAAGTTTTGTGTAAATATCTCCAACCTTTGCAGAGATACAGCCTCAGATGCAGTTTGGCATCTTTCCAGCAAATTCGTTGGTACGCTAATTGAAAACGGTTACGTGTATCGACACAAATTCCATAACTTTTTGCCAGCATGGTCTGAAGATGATCCAAATCAAATTTGGTGAAAATCTGAGCAACGGTCTAGGAGGAGTTCGAAAAAGTAGGTTTTCAACATTAAGCAAAATGGCGGACAGGAAGTAAAGCCAATTTTCACATTATTGGTATCAATACTCTCGGCATGACCCACAGAATATAGCGAGACCATTTTAATTTTAATAGACTAATTTATTCAAAAGTTATTAGCATTTATGTGATATTTCATTATAACTATTGGCCACAAGGTGGCGCTGCCACCAAACTTTTTGAGTACCTTCAGGGCATGGAGCCGAATATTTTTGTAATTATTTGCGAAACGATACGATGCTGCGTTCAAAAAATACAGCATTTTAAATCATAATTCAAAATGGCCGACGCCTAAAATGGCCGACACAGGAAAATTGAATATCATTTGACTCGACATGACTCACTGAATCTAAAGAGACCAGTTGTGTGATTTTTGGCCAAACCATTCAGTAGTTATAAGCCAAAATATGCATTTTTCATATCTCCTGACCACTAGGTGGCGCTGTGTCGAAACACTGCAGGTAGTCTCAGTTCATGCTTGTTATAACACACGCCAAGTTTGGTCTCAATATGACAAACCGTTGCCGGGATATAGCCTCACGTGCATGTTTGCGTGCTTTTCGTCAAATTTGTTTACGTGTCATTCGACAACAGTTGGACGAATCAACTTGAATTCCATAACTTTTTGCCAGCATGGTCTGAAGATGATCTGAGCCAATTTTCGTGGCAATCGGACTAACCGTCTAGGACGAGTTCGAAAAAGTAGGTTTTTCGAATAATTGAAAATAGCGAAAAAACTACACCTTGCGATTTTTGAATTTTGGGGTTCATTCGACTTGGCATGAGCCAAGGATTCAGAGGAAAAAAGAATTTCCATTTTCTGGCTTACGGTTCAAAAGTTATTAGCATACAAACATTGAAAGTTTGGACAAGTGGTGGCGCTAGAGAGTAGGAGATAGAGACTTCAAATTTGCTATAGTTAATGTTGGGACTGTCCTCTATCAGTGTGCCAAATTATACAACTTTCCCGCAATCGGTTCTATGGGCTACCATAGACTTGGGGTGGAAGAAGAAGAATAATAATAAATATAGCTGCAAGCAGCAATAACGGGGCCAAGCACTACAAAAGAAAGCTTCAGACGAATGGCAGGAATGAGTAATTAAGACAGTTTTAAGATGATTTTAGGCAAAATGGCTCGAAAACAATAAACACAACAACCAGTAATAGGATTTATTGGCTTATCACGTGTAAACAATAGGTGGGGCTGTTGCCAAATTAGTTTGAAATGGTCAGTGTGAGGTGACGATGACACATACAAAGTTTGGTGCAAATATGTCAAAGCTTTGCAGAGATACATCCTCAAATGTATTTTGGCACCTTTCCAGCAGCTTCGTTGATGTGCTAAATGAGAACCGTTTCGTATATCGACATGAAATCCATAACATTTTGCCAGCATGGTCTGAACAATGTCCATGTCAAATTTGGTTAAAATCGGACAAACGGTCTAGGAGGAGTTCGAAAAAGTAGGTTTTCAACATTAATCAAAATGGCGGACAGGAAGTTCAACCAAATAAGGAAAACTTTCTATCTTTGTCATCGGCTTGACCCAAGGAATCTATTAAAACCAGCATCATGTCAATAGCCAGATCTATTCAAGTTACTAGCCTTTATGTAAACTTAGTTATAACTTTTGACCACTAGGTGGCGCTGTTTCAAAATATTTTGAGTACCTTCAGGGGATTGTGTTGTTGGTACATTCTGAGTTTCGTAATATTACACCAATGCATTTGTTTAGTATAGAATTATATTTCATAAAACTGTATTGAAGTCAATGAGAATTTCATGTTTTGTTCTAATATAGCGCCACCAAGAGGCTCAGTCCAACCATTTTTTTTATGTGTACTCAGAGTGAGCCCATACATATGTGTGTCAATTTTGGTGAAAATATCTCAATTCACTTCAGAGTTATAGACATTTATATGAAAAAACATGTAAAAAATGACTGACTCTTGACTTTGATTGAATATTACTACACCTTACTATCAATATTTTGGCATTTGGGCATTGGCGTATAGCTATCGACCTATGTTTCCGAACTTCTGACGGTGGTTTCGTCTCGATCAGACAAGCGGTTTCGAAGATATAGCCAGATGTTTTTTAAGCGCTAAATCACAACGCTACACAAACCGTAAGGCGAAACCTAGCATGTTTGGTATCGTAGGACTCGGTAAGGTTTCAGGAGTCTAATTTGCTGAGTCTCGTGAAAATAAGTCGACCACACCCAAAGTTATAAGCATTTTAAAAAAGAAGATCACCACTAGGTGGCGCTGTTTCGAAACTTCTCACGCTCCTTTAGGACAATGTGCTGATGACCCATACCAAGTTTCGTAACAATCCGTTGATGCGTTCTTAAAATACAGCATTTTAACACAAAATTCAAAATGGCAGACAGTCAAAATGGCCGAAATGGTCAAATTGGATATCAGTCGACTCGGCATGTTGCCCTGAATCTAACAAGACCAATGTTATGATTTTTGGACAAACTGTTCAGAAGTTATAAGCAAAAATAGCAGTTTTTCATATCTCCAGACCAGTAGGTGGAGCTGCGCCCAAACACAGCATGATGCCTCAGGTCATGCTTGTTATGACATGTACCAAGTTTGGTCTGAATAGGATAAGTCGTTGCCGAGATACAGCCTTACGACTGTTTTTGGAAGCGTTACATAAAATTTGTTTGAGCGTTTATCGAAAACGGTTTGACGGATCAATTTGATTTGCATAACTTTTGGTCAGCACTGCCTGAAGATGATCTGGTTCAATTTTTGTGTGAATTGGACAAACCGTCTAGGACGAGTTCGAAAAAGTAGGTTTTTCAAAAAAATCTAAATGGCGGCCATATTTATATGATGGAAAATGACGTCATAGGGTGCAATCGAATTGGCATGAGCTCAGAAATCAGAGGAAAAAATAATTTTGTTGATTGGCCTTACGGTTAAAAAGTTATTAAAAAAATTAAAGTGAAATTTTGGACAGTTGGTGGCGCTAGAGGGAATGTCTTAGACACACAAAAATTGGTGTACTTAATGTTGGCACTGTCCTCTATCAGAATGTCAAACCAAAACAACTTTCCCGCATTCGGTTCTATAGGCTGCCATAGACTCCCAGTCGGAAGAATAATAATAATAAATATAGCTGCAAGCAGCAATCACGGGGCCAAGCATTCCAGCGGCAACATCAGGAGCTAAGCATATGTAGCATCAGACCAAATGCAACAATGAATAATGAAATTAATAATTGCATGATTGTAATTGAAATGGCTGAAAATCGTTAATAAAAGTTCCACAGCGAGGAGCTAAGCATGGCATGGAGCATCAGACCAAATGCAACGAGTAAGAAAAGCAATTATTGGAAGAGTGTAATTGAAACAGCCAGTAAAACTCCAGTAAAATGATGCATTATCATTTTTGGAAAATAGGTGGCGCTGTAATCAAATCGCTTTGTTGTGTTCTGTGGGAGGTGACAATGTTGTGGGCAATTTCTTTCAAAATACTTACAGACCTTTAGGGCAATGAGTCGAACATGCCCACCGAGTTTCGTTCCGATCGACTTCCATTAACCTTGTCAAATAGGTGCTTAAAGTTGTTTGGCCAATGGCGGCCATGTTTTTTAAGATAAGTGAAATTCCTCATAGAGCACTTGTGCCACATTGGGCCATATCAATTTTCAAGTTGATTGGATCAACGGTTGCTTAGTTATAGCCATTTGATTTTTTTTTCATCCTGAAAAAAGTTTTTGTTCATGCATATGAGTTCTGAGTTTGGTGAAGATATCTCATTTTTTTCCCGAGTTATAGCCTTTTTCGTAAAATTGGTCCACGAATTTGAATGTTTTGGGTCACCTGGTTTTTTGTTCAGTCTTGATCAAACCACTGCAATAATATTCTCTGGACTCTCTAGATCAATAATTTTCAAAAATATGTTGCATTTTGTCCTTTGGTTAGCTATAAGAGGTCATTTAGGAAAGGGCCGTGGCCACATGTAACCTAAAGCCTATAAAACTGAAACAAAAACTCAAAACTTTATGAAACTTGATTATAACATGTGAAAGATGACCCACCAAGCATGCAAAGTTTCATTAAGATCAGAAAATAGCTGGTGCTATAACAGTTAAAATGGCCTAAAAAACAAAAGATTTCTGTTGTGAATGGCATTAAACTGCAAAAAAAAAGGGGTAATATAATCACACATGCATTAGATCTGTATTTTTTCTAAACAATCATGCAAAATTGAACAGAGATTAGGTAAAAAAGAACACTGTAATATTTATAAAGCTTCAAAACCCAGTGTTGAATAAAAAATTGCAATTATAACCACTAGATGTCACCGGAAGACCACTAATGAGCTCAGTAAAGACTAAAACATTACAGTTTATGGGCTTGTTGAGGGATTCATCTAGAAAAAATGTATATTACTATTATTTAATATTACTGTTCAAGCATTTCAGATCACATTGAGTCAAAGTTTACCAATTTATTCATACAGATATATCTAATGTTTATAATTATGCCAGATTATGATTGCAATGAAACCTGAAAAATGACATAGAAGCCCATAAAAACAGAAGACTTGCAATAGGTTTTATCACCCATCATTTATTTTAATTATCTATATATATAACAAAATGTGTGCATCTGTGTGTGGGTTTAAGCATGCTTATTGAGTATTAATATAGTAGTTTAAACATTTCATGTTTGTGTGTGTCTGTAATTCTGTTCTATTCTTTTACTGTCAGCCATATCTAGGTTATTTAACCCTCTGGAGTCTAAGGGTATTTTTGGGGTCTTGAGAAGTTTTGTCATGCCCTGACATTTGTGCTTTTTTCAGTTTCTTATAAATATCTAAATGGGTAAAGTCTAATATCACTGTAATCAGCACAAACTGGGCTATAATAATATGTGAAACCCATGCATGTACATGATTGTATTTTTGAGAAAAAAAATGTTATGCATGGTTAGTGAAAAACTAAAAATGTTAAATCACTTGCATAAGGCAATAAAACACATACATAAAATTGGTTGCCGGAAAAGTTGAGAACTGGAGCTTGTAGCCTAGAATTTTTCTTTCTGAATGATGTGAAAATCATCTTGTTTACTCACTCACAGAAAACAATATATTGATTTAAATTTTCTAAAACACTTTTTGTTGGTAAAAGTCATATGCGAGTAGGCGTCAACTATCATGAATATCATTGTGATTTACACCAGAGAAGACAAAGCCCTGCATAATGAGCTGCATAATGAGCCTCTCATTCAACTGTGCCACTGTGAGGGAGGACTTACAAGAAAGAGAACAAAATAAAAGTATATAATTTTATGTTTGTAGTTTATTAAGAATATATTTAATTATCCCACAACATAATTTAATATCCACTTGGGGGAGCAGTTAAACAGTTTATTAGGAACAATCAAAGCTGACTTTCAAATTTTTTGGCATCCTTTCTCTAGTCACACAATCCTTCAGAAATCCTTTTAACAATCTTATTTTCTACCAAATAAACCCCATTTATTATCATCATCATTATTATTATTATTAATGTTGAAAAGAGCTGATAATATTTTTCAGTTTTTTTTAGGGGGAATAAATCGAAAGAACTGCATTGTTTTTACATTTGTTAGAGTTATCTCTATTTGTCACATTTATATTATTTACATCAAGCTTTTGAATGGTATAGTATTGTATATTGTTATTGAAACTTCATAATGTTTCACTTGATTATACATTTAGTCAGGAATTATAGTTTGGAAAAAGTATTTGGAAAAAGTCTAACTAGTAAAATGTTTACACGTTATGTGAAAACTAGTACAAATAAATAAAAAGAGACTTACTCATGTTTATGATCTCTGCTGAATAAAGTGCTTCATTCTTTTTTCTGAGGAAATCCATTTCTCAAATCCTCAACCACATCACATCTTTTTGGGGTGAATTATGTCTTAGTCCTCTCATCGCGAAGCAAACAGTAAAATAAAATAAAAACTTGAACAGTCTCGCTGCTTTTTCTTCTGTGTGGGCGTATTCAAGCGCGCGCTTCAGTTTGAATCTGAATAGCGCGGGGGCGTGGTCACATTAGATATAATGAGCGGAGATATGAAAAACAGACATTGCGTTGTTTTCATATGGATTACTTTATCTCAGAATATTTGTTTTCGGCAGCACTTGTTTAGTTTAAAAGTAGACATTCCAGGCTTTCTATAGATATCTCTCTCATGTCTCTTCGTTGAGTATTCACGGAGTTACAGTTCATTTTAATGAAATGTTTGTACATGACGATCAGCGGAGACAAAGACTGTAGACAGCGCACCTTGTTTGTTAGCTTTATTTTATAAGTGCACAAAGTTTTTTTTTTATTATGTCTGTATCCAAAAAAAACTAGACCCTTTACAGATTCGATTGATGTATTGCTCTTATCTGTACGATTAAAACTGACTAATTTAAGTTCTTTTCGGGGTTATCAGGTGAAAATGACTCAAAACGCATATATGCGTTAATCGACTCGAAAGGGTTAAAATCAGTGCAGTACTATTATCTAGACTGTGAAATTATACATGAATTGCATATGCTTCTTTGGAATGAAATTAAGACAACATATAACAGTTATAAAGGTTAAAGAGACAGTGTTGTATGATAAATTGCATTTACGACCACTAGATGTCACTGGAAGACCACTAATGGGCTTTGCAGAGATATAGCCTCAGACTCATTTTGTGAAGATGCCTGACATCTGAAGCAGCGCTGTACAAAAACGGTTTCGTCTATTGACACGAAATCCATAACTTTTTGTCAGCACGGTCTGAAGATGATCTGATTCAATTTTGGTGAAAATCAGACAAACGGTTGAGGATGAGTTTAAAAAAAAAGGTTTTCAACATGAATCAAAATGGCGGACAGGAAGTTTTGCTTAATATGACATAATTGGTATGTATGTTGTCGGCATGTCCCAAGGAACATTTTGAGACATGTTTCATGATAATAGGCTAATGCAATCAAAAGTTATTAGCATTATTGGAAATGTAATAATTAGCGGTTATTGATTGGTTTATTACTCTTGACCAATAGGTGGCGCTGTGACCAAAATGATGTGGCGTGGTCAATGTGATGTGACAATGTCACATATTAAGTTTTGTGTAAATATCTCCAACCTTTGCAGAGATACAGCCTCAGATGCAGTTTGGCATCTTTCCAGCAAATTCGTTGGTACGCTAATTGAAAACGGTTACGTGTATCGACACAAATTCCATAACTTTTTGCCAGCATGGTCTGAAGATGATCCAAATCAAATTTGGTGAAAATCTGAGCAACGGTCTAGGAGGAGTTCGAAAAAGTAGGTTTTCAACATGAATCAAAATGGCGGACAGGAAATTTTGCCAAAATTGACAAATGGGGTATCGGTGTTCTCGGCATGACCCAAGGAATCTATCAACATCAGCTTTGTTACAATAGGCTAATGTATGCAAAAGTTATTAGCATTTTTCGAAAAATCGTTATAACTATTGACCACAAGGTGGCGCTGCCCCCAATTTTTTTGTGTACATTCAGGGCATGGAGCCGGACATTTTTGTAATTATTTGCGAAACGATACGGAACTTCATTCTTAAGATACAGCAATTTACAACTAAATCCAAAATGGCCGACGCCCAAAATGGCCGAATTGGGAAAATTCGGTATCATTCGACTCGGAATGATGCACTGAATCTAAAGACACCACTTTTGTGATTTTTGGCAAAACCGTTCAGAAGTTATGAGCAAAAACATGCATTTTTCATATCTCCTGACCACTAGGGGGCACAGCGCCGAAACACTGCAGGTAGTCCCAGGGAATGGTTGTTATAAGACCCACCAAGATTGGTCTCAATAGGCCAAACCGTTGCGGAGATATAGCCTCACGTTCACGTTTGCGTGCTTTTCGAAGAATTCGTTCATGAGCTATTCGAAAACGGTTTGAGAAATCAACTTGAATTCCATAACTTTTTGCCAGCATGGTCTGAAGATTATCTGATTCAATTTTCGTGACAATCGGTGCAACGGCCTAGGACGAGTTCGAAAAAGTAGGTTTTACGAACAATTGACGATAGCGAAAAAACTAAGCCTTGCGATTTTTGAATTTCGGTGTCCATTCGACTCGGCATGAGCCAAGGAATCACAGGAAAAAAGAATTTTCATTTTGTGGCTTACGGTTCAAGAGTTATTAGCATCAAGTTTTTGAAAGTTTAGACAATTGGTGGCGCTAGAGAGTTTGAGTTAGAGACTTCAAATTTGCTACGGTTAATGTTCAGACAGTCCTCTATTAGTGTGCCAAATTATACAACTTTCCCGCAATCGGTTCTATGGGCTACCATAGACTTGGGGTGGAAGAAGAAGAATAATAATAAATATAGCTGCAAGCAGCAATTACGGGGCCAAGCACTCCAACGGCAAATGAAGGAGCTAAGCATCGCATGAAGCATCACACCAAATACATTAATGAGCAATAACAGCAAATTTGAAATTATTGTAATTGAAATGGCAAAAAAAATTATAATACCACCTCTAGTAGCATGATTACTTGGCTTATCAAGCTTGACCAATAGGTGGCACTGTTATAAAATCAATTTGGTGTACTCTGTGTGACTTTTCAATGACACACACAAAGTTTGGTGTCAATATGACACAGCATTCCAGGGATACAGCATCAAGTGTCATTTTCTCATTGTGCCTCAAATTCATCGATGTGGTATGCAAAAACGGTTTTGTCTATCGACTCAAAATCCATAACTTTGAGTCAGCATAGTCTGAAGATCATTTGATTCGAATTTGGTGAAAATCGGACATACGGTTGATGAGGAGTTCGAAAAAGTATGTTTTCAACATAAATCAAAATGGTGGACCGGAAGTTCAGCTTACTATGGCGTATTTGGTATCTATGTTATCGGCATAAGCCAGGGAATATTTTGAGCCCAGTTTCATTCAAATAGGCTAGTGCAATAAAAAGTTATTAGCTTTTTAAAAAGTGTAATTACTCATGGTTAATGAATGGTTTATTACTCTTGACCAATAGGTGGCGCGGTTACCAAATTTATGTGGCATGGTCAGTGTGAGGTGATGATGACACATACAAAGTTTGGTGCAAATATGTCAAAGTGTTGCAGAGATACAGCCTCAAATGCATTTTGGCACCCTTCCAGCAAATTCGTTGATGTGCTAAATGAGAACCGTTTCGTATATCGACACGAAATCCATAACTTTTTGCCAGCATGGTCTGAAAATGATTCACCTCAAATTTTGTGAAAATTGGACTAACGGTCTAGGAGGAGTTCGAAAAAGTAGGTTTTCAACATTAAGCAAAATGGCGGACAGGAAGTAAGGCCAATTTTCACATAATTGGTATCAATGCTCTCGGCATGACCCACAGAATATAGTGAGATCATTTTAATTTTATTTGTCTAATTTATTCAAAAGTTATTAGCGTTTATGTGATATTTCATTATAACTATTGGCCACAAGGTGGCGCTGCCACCAAACTTTTTGAGTACCTTCAGGGCATGGAGCCGAATATTTTTGTAATTATTTGCGAAACGATACGATGCTGCGTTCAAAAAATACAGCATTTTGAATCATAATTCAAAATGGCCGACGCCTAAAATGGCCGACACGGGAAAATTTGATATCATTCGACTCGACATGACTCACTGAATCTAAAGAGACCAGTTGTGTGATTTTTGGCCAAACCATTCAGAGGTTATAAGCCAAAATGTGCATTTTTCATATCTCCTGACCACTAGGTGGCGCTGTGTCGAAACACTGCAGGTAGTCTCAGTTCATGCTTGTTATAACACACACCAAGTTTGGTCTCAATATGCCAAACCGTTGCCGAGATATAGCCTTAGATGCATTTTTGCGTGCTTTTTGTAAAATTTGTACACGTGTCATTCGACAACGGTTGGACGAATCAACTTGAATTCCATAACTTTTTGCCAGCATGGTCTGAAGATGATCGGAGCCAATTTTCGTGAAAATCGGACTAACCGTCTAGGACGAGTTCGAAAAAGTAGGTTTTTCGAAAAATTGAAAATAGCGAAAAAACTAAACCTTGCGATTTTTGAATTTTGGGATTCATTCGACTTGGCATGAGCCAAGGATTCAGAGGAAAAAAGAATTTCCATTTTCTGGCTTACGGTTCAAAAGTTATTAGCATACAAACATTGAAAGTTTGGACAAGTGGTGGCGCTAGAGAGTTGGAGTTAGAGACTTCAAATTTGCTATAGTTAATGGTGGGACTGTCCTCTATCAGTGTGCCAAATTATACAACTTTCCCGCAATCGGTTCTATGGGCTGCCATAGACTTGCGGCGGAAGAAGAAGAAGAAGAAGAAGAAGCAGAATAATAATAACGCCAACGATTACAATAGGTGCCTACGCACCTTCGGTGCTTGGCCCCTAAATATAGCTGCAAGCAGCAATCACGGGGCCAAGCATTCCAGCGGCAACATCAGGAGCTAAGCAGACCAAATGCAACAATGAATAATGAAATTAATAATTGCATGATTGTAATTGAAATGGCTGAAAATCGTTAATAAAAGTTCCACAGCGAGGAGCTAAGCATGGCATGGAGCATCAGACCAAATGCAACGAGTAAGAAAAGCAATTATTGGAAGAGTGTAATTGAAAATTTTTGGAAAATAGGTGGCGCTGTAATCAAATCGCTTTGTTGTGTTCTGTGGGAGATGACAATGTTGTGGGCAATTTCTTTCAAAATACTTACAGACCTTTAGGGCAATGAGTCGAACATGCCCACCGAGTTTCGTTCCGATCGACTTCCATTAACCTTGTCAAATAGGTGCTTAAAGTTGTTTGGCCAATGGCGGCCATGTTTTTTAAGATAAGTGAAATTCATTGGGACATATCAATTTTCAAGTTGATTGGATCAACGGTTGCTTAGTTATAGCCATTTGATTTTTTTTTTCATCCTGTAGCGCCACCAAGTGGCAGATATGGAAAAAAAATAATAATTTGACTAAAGTTTTTGTTCATGCATATGAGTTCTGAGTTTGGTGAAGATATCTCATTTTGTTCCCGAGTTATAGCCTTTTTCGTAAAATTGGTCCACGAATTTGAATGTTTTGGGTCACCTGGTTTTTTGTTCAGTCTTGATCAAACCACTGCAATAATATTCTCTGGACTCTCTAGATCAATAATTTTCAAAAATATGTTGCATTTTGTCCTTTGGTTAGCTATAAGAGGTCATTTAGGAAAGGGCCGTGGCCACATGTAACCTAAAGACTATAAAACTGAAACAAAAACTCAAAACTTTATGAAACTTGGTTATAACATGTGAAAGATGACCCACCAAGCATGCAAAGTTTCATTAAGATCAGAAAATAGCTGGTGCTATAACAGTTAAACAGGCCTAAAAAACAAAAGATTTCTGTTGTGAATGGCATTAAACTGCAAAAAAAAAAGGGGGTAATATAATCACACATGCATTAGATCTGTATTTTTTCTAAACAATCATGCAAAATTTAACAGAGATTAGGTAAAAAAGAACACTGTAATATTTATAAAGCTTCAAAACCCAGTGTTGAATAAAAAATTGCAATTAAAACCACTAGATGTCACCAGAAGACCACTAATGAGCTCACTAAAGACTAAAATATTACAGTTTATGGGCTTGTTGAGGGATTCATCTAGAAAAAATGTATATTACTATTATTTAATATTACTGTTCAAGCATTTCAGATCACATTGAGTCAAAGTTTACCAATTTATTCATACAGATATATCTAATGTTTATAATTATGCCAGATTATGATTGCAATGAAACATGAAAAATGACATAGAAGCCCATAAAAACAGAAGACTTGCAATAGGTTTTATCACCCATCATTTATTTTAATTATCTATATATATATAACAAAATGTGTGCATCTGTGTGTGGGTTTAAGCATGCTTATTGAGTATTAATATAGTAGTTTAAACATTTCATGTTTGTGTGTGTCTGTAATTCTGTTCTATTCTTTTACTGTCAGCCATATCTAGGTTATTTAAAATCAGTGCAGTACTATTATCTAGACTGTGAAATTATACATAAATTGCGTATGCTTCTTTGGAATGAAATTAAGACAACATATAACAGTTATAAAGGTTAAAGTGTTGTATGATAAATTGCATTTACGACCACTAGATGTCACTGGAAGACCACTAATGGGCTCACTAAAGACTAAAACATTACAGTTCATTGTCTCGATGATTGATTCATCTAGAAAAATATATATTACTATTATTTAATATTACTGTTCAAGCATTTAAGATCACATTGAGTGAAAGTTCAACCATTTATTCATACATGTATATCAAATGTTTACTATTATGTCAGTGTGTGTGTGTGTGTGTGTGTGTGTGTAATCATGCTTATTGATTATTCATATAATAGTTGAACCATTTCATTTCTGTGTGTGAGTGTCTGTGAGCCTATTCTCCATGTTAGACAATGGCACACACAAGTTTGGCTTAATTACAACAAAGCTTTGCAGAGATATAGCCTCAGACTCATTTTGTGAAGATGCCTGACATCTGAAGCAGCGCTGTACAAAAACGGTTTCGTCTATTGACACGAAATCCATAACTTTTTGTCAGCACGGTCTGAAGATGATCTGATTCAATTTTGGTGAAAATCAGACAAACGGTTGAGGATGAGTTTAAAAAAAAAGGTTTTCAACATGAATCAAAATGGCGGACAGGAAGTTTTGCTTAATATGACATAATTGGTATGTATGTTGTCGGCATGTCCCAAGGAACATTTTGAGACATGTTTCATGACAATAGGCTAATGCAATCAAAAGTTATTAGCATTATTGGAAATGTAATAATTAGCGGTTATTGATTGGTTTATTACTCTTGACCAATAGGTGGCGCTGTGACCAAAATGATGTGGCGTGGTCAATGTGATGTGACAATGTCACATATTAAGTTCTGTGTAAATATCTCCAACCTTTGCAGAGATACAGCCTCAGATGCAGTTTGGCATCTTTCCAGCAAATTTGTTGGTATGCTAATTGAAAACAGTTACGTGTATCGACACAAATTCCATAACTTTTTGCCAGCATGGTCTGAAGATGATCCAAATCAAATTTGGTGAAAATCTGAGCAACGGTCTAGGAGGAGTTCGAAAAAGTAGGTTTTCAACATGAATCAAAATGGCGGACAGGAAATTTTGCCAAAATTGACAAATGGGGTATCGGTGTTCTCGGCATGACCCAAGGAATCTATCAACATCAGCTTTGTTACAATAGGCTAATGTATGCAAAAGTTATTAGCATTTTTCGAAAAAATCGTTATAACTATTGACCACAAGGTGGCGCTGCCCCCAATTTTTTTGTGTACATTCAGGGCATGGAGCCGGACATTTTTGTAATTATTTGCGAAACGATACGGAACTTCATTCTTAAGATACAGCAATTTACAACTAAATCCAAAATGGCCGACGCCCAAAATGGCCGAATTGGGAAAATTCGGTATCATTCGACTCGGAATGATGCACTGAATCTAAAGACACCACTTTTGTGATTTTTGGCAAAACCGTTCAGAAGTTATGAGCAAAAACATGCATTTTTCATATCTCCTGACCACTAGGGGGCACAGCGCCGAAACACTGCAGGTAGTCCCAGGGAATGGTTGTTATAAGACCCACCAAGATTGGTCTCAATAGGCCAAACCGTTGCGGAGATATAGCCTCACGTTCACGTTTGCGTGCTTTTCGAAGAATACGTTCATGAGCTATTCGGAAACGGTTTGAGAAATCAACTTGAATTCCATAACTTTTTGCCAGCATGGTCTGAAGATTATCTGATTCAATTTTCGTGACAATCGGTGCAACGGCCTAGGACGAGTTAGAAAAAGTAGGTTTTACGAACAATTGACGATAGCGAAAAAACTAAGCCTTGCGATTTTTGAATTTCGGTGTCCATTCGACTCGGCATGAGCCAAGGAATCACAGGAAAAAAGAATTTTCATTTTGTGGCTTACGGTTCAAGAGTTATTAGCATCAAGTTTTTGAAAGTTTAGACAATTGGTGGCGCTAGAGAGTTTGAGTTAGAGACTTCAAATTTGCTACGGTTAATGTTCAGACAGTCCTCTATTAGTGTGCCAAATTATAAAACTTTCCCGCAATCGGTTCTATGGGCTACCATAGACTTGGGGTGGAAGAAGAAGAATAATAATAAATATAGCTGCAAGCAGCAATTACGGGGCCAAGCACTCCAACGGCAAATGTAGGAGCTAAGCATGGCACGAAGCATCACACCAAATGCATTAATGAGCAATAACAGCAATTTTAGGACTATTGTTATTTAAATGGCTAAAAAAATCATAAATACCACCTCTGGTAGCATGATTACTTGGCCTATCAAGTTTGACCAATAGGTGGCACTGTTATAAAATCAATTTGGAGTACTCTGTGTGACTTTTCAATGACACACACAAAGTTTGGTGCTAGTTATGCCAAAGCATTCCAGAGATGCAGCCTCAAGTGTCATTTTGTCATTGTGCCTCAACTTCGTCACTTTGGTATTCGAAAACGGTTTTGTCTATCGACACAAAATTCATAACTTTGTGTCAGCACAGTCTGAAGATCATCTGATTCGAATTTGGTGAAAATCAAACCTACGGTTGATGAGGAGTTAAAAAAAGGATGTTTTCAACATAAATCAATATTGCGGACCGGAAGTTCAGCTTACTCTGGCATATTTGGTATCTATGTTATCGGCATAAGCCAGGGAATATTTTGAGCCCATTTTCATTCAAATAGGCTAATGCAATAAAAAGTTATTAGCATTTTTTAAAGTGTAATTATACATGGACAATAAATGATTTATTACTCTTGACCAATAGGTGGCGCTGTTACCAAATTTATGTAGCATGGTCAGTGTGAGGTGACGATGACACATACAAAGTTTGGTGCAAATATGTCAAAGCGTTGCAGAGATACAGCCTCAAATGCATTTTGGCACCCTTCCAGCAAATTCGTTGATGCGCTAAATGAGAATCGTTTCGTATATCGACACCAAATCCATAACTTTTTTCCAGCATGGTCTGAAGATGATTCACGTCAAATTTGGTGAAAATCGGACTAACGGTCTAGGAGGAGTTCGAAAAAGTAGGTTTTCAACATTAATCAAAATGGCGGACAGGAAGTATGGCCAATTTTTGCATAATCGGTATCTATGTTCTCGGCATGACCCATAGAATACGGGGAGACCATTTGCATTTCAATTGTCTAATTTACTCAAAAGTTATTAGCATTTTTGTGATAATTCATTATAACTCTTGACCACAAGGTGGCGCTGCCACCAAACTTTTTGAGTACCTTCAGGGCATGGAGCCGAATATTTTTGTAATTATTTGCGAAACGATACGATGCTGCGTTCAAAAAATACAGCATTTTAAAACATAATTCAAAATGGCCGACGCCTAAAATGGCCGACACAGGAAAATTGGATATCATTCGACTCGCCATGAAGCACTGAATCTAAAGAGACCAGTTTTGTGATTTTTGACCAAACCATTCAGAAGTTATAAGCCAAAATATGTATTTTTCATATCTCCTGACCACTAGGTGGCGCTGTGTCGAAACACTGCAGGTAGTCTCAGGTCATGGTTATTATAACACACACCAAGTTTGGTCTCAATATGCCAAACCGTTGCCGAGATATAGCCTCACATGCATTTTTGCGTGCTTTTCGTCAAATTTGTTCACATGTCATTCGACAACGTTTGGACGAATCAACTTGAATTCCATAACTTTTAGCCAGCAGGATCTGAAGATGATCTGAGCCAATTTTCGTGAAAATCGGACAAACCGTCTAGGATGAGTTCGAAAAAGTAGGTTTTTCGAAAAATTGAAAATAGCGAAAAAACTAAACCTTGCGATTTTTGAATTTCTGGATTCATTTGACTTGGCTTGAGCCAAGGATTCAAAGGAAAAAAGAATTTCCATTTTCTGGCTTACGGTTCAAAAGTTATTAGCATACAAACATTGAAAGTTTGGACAAGTGGTGGCGCTAGAGAGTTGGAGTTAGAGACTTAAAATTTGCTATAGTTAATGTTGGGACTGTCCTCTATCAGTGTGCCAATTTATACAACTTTCCCGCAAACGGTTCTATGGGCTGCCATAGACTTGCGGCGGAAGAAGAAGAAGAAGAAGAAGCAGAATAATAATAACGCCAACGATTACAATAGGTGCCTACGCACCTTCGGTGCTTGGCCCCTAAATATAGCTGCAAGCAGCAATTACGGGGCCAAGCACTCCAACGGCAAATGTAGGAGCCAAGCATGGCATGGAGCATCACACCAAATGCATTAATGAGCAATAACAGCAATTTTAGGATGATTGTAATTGAAATGGCTAAAAAAATCATAAATACAACCTCTAGTAGCATGATTTACTGGCTTATCAAAATTGACCAATAGGTGGTGCTGTTATCAAGTCAATTTGGTGTACTCTGTGTGACTTTTCAATGACACAAACAAAGTTTGGTGTCAATATGCCAAAGCATTGCAGAGATACAGCCTCAAGTGTCATTTTGGCATTGTGCCTCAAATTCGTCGCTGTGGTATGCGAAAACGGTTTTGTCTATCGATACAAAATCCATAACATTTTGTCAGTACAGTCTACAGATCATCTGAGTCAATTTGGTGAAAATCGGACTAACGGTTGATGAGGAGTTCGAAAAAGTAGGTTTTCAACATAAATCAAAATGGCGGACAGGAAGTTCGGCTTACTCTGGCATATATGGTATCTATGTTGTCGGCATAAGCCAGGGAATATTTTAAAGCCAGTTTCATTACAATAGGCTAATGCATTAAAAAGTTACTAGCATTTTTATAAGTGTAATTATTCATAGTTAATGAATGGTTCATTACTCTTGACCAATAGGTGGCGCTGTTACCAAATTTATGTGGCATGGTCAGTGTCAGGTGGCGATGACACATACAAAGTTTGGTGCATAAATGTCAAAGCGTTGCAGAGATACAGCCTCAAATGCATTTTGGCACCCTTCCAGCAAATTCGTTGATGCGCTAAATCAGAACCGTTTTGTATATCGACACGAAATCCATAACTTTTTGCCAGCATGGTCTGAAGATGATTCACGTCAAATTTGGTGAAAATCGGACTAACGGTCTAGGAGGAGTTCGAAAAAGTAGGTTTTCAACATTAATCAAAATGGCGGACAGGAAGTATGGCCAATTTTGGCATAATTGGTATCTATGTTCTCGGCATGACCCAAAGAATACGGGGAGACCATTTGCATTTCAATTGTCTAATTTACTCAAAAGTTATTAGCATTTTTGTCATAATTCATTATAACTCTTGACCACAAGGTGGCGCTGCCACCAAGCTTTTTGAGTACATTCAGGGCATGGAGCCGAATATTTTTGTAATTATTTGCGAAATGATACGATGATGCGTTCAAAAAATACAGCATTTTGAAACATAATTCAAAATGGCCGACGCCTAAAATGGCCGACACGGGAAAATTGGATATCAATCAACTCGACATGACGCACTGAATCTACAGAGACCAGTTTTGTAATTTTTGGCCAAACCATTCAGAAGTTATAAGCCAAAATATGCATTTTTCATATCTCCTGACCACTAGGTGGCGCTGTGTCGAAACACTGCAGGTTGTCTCAGGTCATGCTTATTATAACACACACCAAGTTTGGTCTCAATACGCCAAACCGTTGTGGAGATATAGCCTCACGTGTATTTTTGCGTGCTTTTCGTCATATTTTTTCACGTGTCATTCGAGAACGGTTGGACGAATCAACTTGAATTCCATAACTTTTGCCAGCATGGTCTGTTGATGATCTGAGCCAATTTTCGTGAAAATCGGACAAACCGTCTAGGACGAGTTCGAAAAAGTAAGTTTTTCGAAAAGTTGAAAATAGCGAAAAAACTAAACCTTGCGATTTTTGAATTTTAGGGTTCATTCGACTTGGCTTGAGCCAAGGATTCAGAGGAAAAAAGAATTTCCATTTTCTGGCTTACGGTTCAAAAGTTATTAGCATACAAACATTGAAAGTTTGGACAAGTGGTGGCGCTAGAGAGTAGGAGTTAGAGGCTTCAAATTTGCTATAGTTAATGTTGGGACTGTCCTCTATCAGTGTGCCAAATTATACAACTTTCCCGCAAACGGTTCTATGGGCTGCCATAGACTTGCGGCGGAAGAAGAAGAAGAATAATAATAACGCCAACGAAAACAATAGGTGCCTACGCACCTTCGGTGCTTGGCCCCTAATAATAACGCCAACAAACACAATAGGTGCCTTCGCACCTTCGGTGCTTGGCCCCTAAATATAGCTGCAAGCAGCAATTACGGGGCCAAGCACTCCAACGGCAAATGTAGGAGCTAAGCATGGCATGAAGCATCACACCAAATACATTAATGAGCAATAACAGTAATTTTGGAATTATTGTAATTGAAATGGCAAAAAAAAATCATAATACCACCTCTAGTAGCATGATTACTTGGCTTATAAAGTTTGACCAATAGGTGGCACTGTTATGAAATCAATTTGGTGTACTCTGTTTGACTTTTCAATGACACACACAAAGTTTGGTGTTAATATGCCACAGCATTCCAGAGATGCAGCCTCAAGTGTCATTTTGTCATTGTGTTTCAAACTTCGTCGCTTTGGTATGCGAAAACGGTTTTGTCTATCGACACAAAATCCATAACTTTGTGTCAACATAGTCTGAAGATCATCTGATTCGAATTTGGTGAAAATTGGACATACGGTTCATGAGGAGTTCGAAAAAGTAGGTTTTCCACATAAATCAAAATGGTGGACCGGAACTTCAGTAAACACTGGCATATTTGGTATCTATGTTATCGGCATAAGCCAGGGAATATTTTGAGCCCAGTTTCGTTGCAATAGGCTAATGGACTAAAAAGTTATTAGCATTTTAAAAAGTGTAATTACTCATGGTTAATGATGGTTTATTACTCTTGACCAATAGGTGGCGCTGTTACCAAATTTATGTGGCATGGTCAGTGTGAGGTGGCGATGACACATACAAGTTTGGTGCAAATATGTCAAAGTGTTGCAGAGATACAGCCTCAAATGCATTTTGGCACCCTTCCAGCAAATTCGTTGATGCGCTAAATGAGAACCGTTACGTATATCGACACAAAATCCATAACTTTTTGCCAGCATGGTCTGAAGATGATTCACGTCAAATTTG